>NC_034438.1:52726021-52862737 GCF_002078875.1 Numida meleagris | reverse complement strand
ACACCACTCGTGACCGGCCTCCACCCTGACACAGAACCATTTATCACAACCCTTTGGCTGCGACCAGCCAACCAGTTCTTAACCCACCGAACAGTCCATCCTTCAAATCCATACCTCTCCAATTTGGAGAGAAGGATGTGATGAGGGACCCTGTCAAAGGCTTTGGAGAAGTCCAAGTAGATGACATCCATCGCCCTCCTCCCATCCATTAATGCCGTCACTTCATCGTAGAAGGCCACCAGATTGGTCAGGCAAGATCTGCCCTTGGTGAAGCCGTGCTGGCTGTCTCGGATCACCTCCTTGTCACGTACGTGCCTTAACATGTCCTCTAGGAGGATCTGCTCCATGATCTTCCCAGGCACAGAGGTGAGGCTCACCGGCCTGTAGTTCTCCGGGTCATCCTTTCTCCCTTTCTTAAAAATGGGAGTAATGTTTCCCTTTCTCCAGTCACCGGGGACTTCACCGGACAGCCATGATTTTTCAAATATGATGGAGAGCGGCTCGGCAACCACATCAGCCGTCTCTCTCAGAACCCTAGGATGGATATCATCTAGCCCCATGGACTTCCACACATCCAGTTTCAAGAGGAGGTCTCGAACTTGTTCCACTGTTACAGTGGGACAAAATCCGCTCCTCTCACCCACACCTTGAGGTTCAGGGTCCTGGCAGACACAGGGAGCCTGACCACCAGTGAAGATCGAGGCAAAGCACTGATTGAGCACCTCAGCTTTTTCCACGTCTGAGGAAGCCAATTCTCCATCCTCATTTACCAGAGGGGGAACACTCTCCTTGACTTGTCTTCTCTTGCCTATGTACCTGTAGAACCCCTTCTTGTTATTTTTCACATCCCTAGCCAAGTTTAGCTCTACCTGCGCTTCTGATCCTATCACACATGCGGACAACAGCCCTATATTCCTTCCAGGCTACACAACCCTGCTTCCACTTCCTGTACATTTCCCTCTTTTCCCTCAGTTTAAGCTGCAGGTCCTTGCTCAGCCATGCCGGTCTCCCGCCTCCTCTGCTCGACTTCTTTTGCTGGGGAATGGAGAGCTCTTGGGCTCTCAGGAGGGTGTCCTTAAAGAGCTGCCAGCTCTGCTCTGTTCCTACGCCCTTAAGGACAGTTTCCCAGGGGATCCCACCCAGCAGTTCCTTGAGCAGCCGGAAGTTCGCTCTCCTGAAGTTCAGGGTCCTGACTTTACTCTTTGCCAGGCCTGCATTCCTCCAGATCACAAACTCCACCAGGGCATGATCACTACAGCCCAGGCTGCCTGCAATCTTAACCCCTCTAATGCTCTCCTCCACGTTGGTGAGCACCAGGTCCAGTAAGGCTTCACCTCGGGTCGGTCCGTCTAATACCTGGACAAGGAAGTTATCCTCAACAGACTCCAGGAATCTGCTGGACTGTCTGCCGCCCGCCTTTCCGCTATCCCAGCAGATATCCGTGTGGTTGAAATCCCCCATCAGGACAAGAGCCCGTGAACGCGACACCTCCTGCAGCTGGAGCAAGAAGGCCTCGTCCACATGCTCCCCCTGATCAGGTGGCCTGTAACAGACCCCAACCACTAGACCTCCTTTACTGGACCGATCGCTGATTTTAACCCATAAGCTCTCAACCTGGTCATGGCTGTTACTCAGACACAGCTCTTCACAATCTATCCACTTCCTAACGTAGAGGGCAACTCCCCCTCCCTTCCTGCCCTGTCTGTCCCTTCTGAAGAGCCTGTAGCCCTCAATCAGAGTATTCCAATCGTGGGATTCATCCCACCACGTTTCTGTGATAGCAACCAGATCATAATTTTCCAAGCACATCACGGTTTCCAGTTCCTCCTGCTTATTTCCCATGCTGCGTGCATTAGTGTAAAGGCACTTCAGCTGGGCTTTCCGGCACACTACCTTTCTAGAGGGGCCCTCCCTCAAACTTCCAGAAGAAATCTGAAGTTCTCCCCCACTGCTTCCTAAAGCCCCAATACCATCTTGTCCATGCTCACGTGTTATCAAAGCCACCAACCTCACATCATTCCTTGTGTTCTTCCTACAAAAGGGTGCGTTGTCCTCCTCATTCCTCCCACAAGACTGTGGGATCTTACTAGCACAAGCCCCTCCTGGAAGCACTGGCTCATTACATACAGGGTCCTTACTAGTGACCCTGGTTTCACCCCCACCCCCCTTCACACCTAGTTTAAAGCCCTTTCAATGAACCTTCCCAATTCCCGCCGTAAAACCCCTTTCCACCAGTGGGATAAGGTACTCCTATCAGATGCCAGCAGGCCCGGTCTCGTGTAAATCGAGCCAAGGTCGAAAAACCCAAATCCCTGCCGGGCACACCAGGCTTGGAGCCAGATATTAATCTTTTGCTCCATCATGTTTAGTCTCTTATTATTCCCTATAATTGGAGGGATAGAGGAGAACACAACTTGTGCTCCCGAACCCTTGACCAGACGCTCTAAGGCTCTGAAGTCCTTTTTCATGGTTCTAAGGGAGGTTCTTCCTATTTCATCGCTGCCTACCTGAAATAACAACAGAAGATAATAATCTGAGGGCTGTACTAGGGACGGAATTTTCTTCCTTACATCCTTAACCCGGGCTCCCGGGAGGCAGCAGACTTCCCTGTGTAGAGGGTCAGGTCTACACACTGGGCCTTCCACTCCCTTCAGCACCGAGTCACCAACAACAATGACTCGTCTTTTGTTCTTTGCCGAGGATGTTTTAATGTTAGGGGTAGTCCTGCTGGGCTTTGGAGACACCTCCAAGTGGGGAGAACCATCATCTCCACCACTGTCCAGCTGTTTTTGCAGAGCACTGTACCTGTTCTGCAGGGGCAGCTGAGGAGGGAGGGGAATCACCGGGCGGGTGCGCCTGCACCGCTGAGCAGGGACCTTTTGCCATTGCACCCTGCCCCCCAGTTCATCACCGTTGTTAGGTGGGGGAGAGGACAGGGGGATCACTGCAGCAGGAACACTGCCTGCCTGCTGGTTCCCCCCTGTTACCTGTTTTCAAGGCGGTAGGGGGTGACATGCTTCGTGCAGGGCTGCAGCTGGCTGCCTCGATCTCAGGGATGGCAGGGACTGGCACCACCGATCAATCTCCTGCTCACACTCCCTAATACTCCTCAGCCTCTCCACTTCTTCCTTCAGATCAGCCACCAGGCTAAGTAAATCATTTAGCTGGTCGCATCTGACACACAGCTGGTCGCATCTGACACACAATCAGCCTCATTCTGTATGTTAAGGGATGTTTTGATTCTGTAGAGCTCAACACTGGTCAAGTTCTTATGGGTAAACTTCAGGGGGAGGCCAACAAGGCTGACATCCTGGTAAGATTGTGTTACAGACCACCCAACAAGGACGAAGAGGCAGATGAAACATTCTACAAGCAGCCGGCAGAAGTCATGTGATTGCTATCCCTTGTTCTTGTGGGGGACTTCAGCTTACCTGAGCTCTACTGCAAATACAGTACAGCCCAGAGGAAGCAGCCAAGGAGGTGCCTGGACTGTGTGGAAGACAACTTCCTGATACAGCTGGTAAGGGAGCCTACCAGTGAAAGTGCCCCATTAGACCTGCTGTTTACAAACACAGAGGACTGGTGAGAGATGTGGTGGTCGGAAGCAGTCTTGGGCAGAGAGAAAATGATAGAATTCTAGATTAATTATTTGTGAAGTCAGGACGGGGCTCAGCAAAACCAATACCTTGGAATTCCAGAGGGCAGACTTTGGATTGTTTAGGACATTCACTGGGAGAGTCCCTTGGGTTGGGACAGTCCTGAAGGGCAAAGGTGTCCAGGAAGGCTGGACATTCCTCAAGAGGAAATCTTAAAAGCACAAGAACAGGCTGTCCCCATGTGCCATAAGTTGAATCGTTGGGGAACAAGACCAGCCTGGCTGAAAGGGGAATAAAAGGGAGATTACCACCTTTGGATGAAGGGGCAGGCAACTTGGGAAGACTATGGGGATGTTGCTAGGATAGGAAGGAAAACTATAAAGACAAAAGCCCAACTAGAACCTAATCTGTACACTGTAAAAAATAAAAAAAAATGTTTTTACAAATGCATTAATAGCAAAAGGAGGGTAAAGGATGATGTCTATCCTTTATTGGATGTGGTGGGGAACATTACTACCAAGGAAGAGGAAAAAGCTGAGGTACTCACTGTCTTCTTTGCTTCTGTCTTTCATAGTCAGAACAGGGTACTCAGCCTGTTGGGCAGGAAAACAGCTATGGGCAGCAGAATAAAGTGGTAAAACAGTTAACAACATGCTATTCCACCTGGACCACCACAAATCTGTTGGACTGGATGGGATCCACCCGAGGGTACTGAGGAAGCTGACAAAAGTGCTCACCAGACCACTTTCCATCATTTGTCAGCAGTACTGGTCAACTTGGGAGGTAACAGATGACTGCAGACTTGTCAATGTGATGCCCATCTGCAAGAAAAGTCGGAAGGAGGATCCAGGGAACTACAGGCCTGTCAGCCTGAACTCAATATCTGGGAAGGCAGCGGACCAGGTCATCCTGAGTGCAATCACACGGCATATGCAAGACAACCAGGGAATCAGGCCTAGCCAGAATGAGTTCACAAAAGACAGGTCCTGTCTGACCAAATCAATCTTCACCTATGACCAGGTGACAAGCCTGGTGGATGAGGGAAAGGCTGTAGACATAGTCTACCTAGCCTTTAATAAAATCTTTGACACTGTCTCCCACAACATTTTCCTGGAGAAGCTGGCAGCTCATGGCTTAAACAAAGGTATTCTTTGCTGGGTAAAAAACTGGATGGCTGGGCCCAGAGCGTAGTGTTGACTGGAGTTAAATCCAGCTGCTGATCAGTCATGAGTGGGGTTCCCCAGGGGTGAGTATTGGGACCAGTCCTGTTTAACGTATTTATTGATGATCTAGATGATGGAATTGAGTGCACCCTCAGTTTGCAGATGACACCAAGTTGGGAGCAAGTGCTGATCTGTTTGAGGGCATGAAGGCCATACAGAGGGATCTGGATATGCTGGATCAATAGGCTGAGGCCTATTGTATGAGCTACAACAAGCCCAAGTGCTGGGTCCTGCACTTTGGTCATAGCAGCTCCATGTAATACTACAGGCCTGGGGTAGACTGGCTGGAAAACTTCATAGAAGAAAAGGATCTGGGAGTGTTAGTCAACAGTTGGCTGAACATGAGCCAGCAGTGTGCTCTAAGAAGGCCAACAGCATTCTGGCTTGTATCAGAAATAGTGTAGCCAGCAGAACTAGGGGAGTGATCAGCCTCTCTGCTTGGCAGTGGTGAGGCTGCAACTTGAATACTGTGTTCAGTTTTGGGCCTCTTGGAATAAGAAGGAAATTGAGGCCCTGGATTGTGTCCAGAGAAGGGCAACAAAGCTGGTTGCTAGAAGGGTCTGGAGCACAAGTCTTATGGCGAGCAGCTGAGGGAAATGGGATTGCTCAGTCTGGAGAAGGCTCAGAGGAGACCTTATCACCCTATACAACTACCTGAAAGGAGGTTGTGGTGAGGTGGGAGTCTTCTCCCACATAACTAGACATAGGATGTGAGGGAATGGCCTCAAGTTGTGCCAGGGGAGGTTCAGGTTGGATACTAGAGAAAACCTCTTCTCAGAAAGAGTGACGGTATATTGGAACAGTCTGCCCAGGGAGGTAGTGGAGTTGGTGTCCCTGGGGGTGTTCAAGAAACATGTAGTTGTGGAACTCAGGGTTTAGTGGGCACAGTGATTATGGGTTGACTGTTGGACTAGACTTAGAGGTCTTTTCCAACTTTTATAATTCTATGTTTCTATGAATCAGATAGTTTTGGGTGCTTAGTTTAATCATTACAACAAATAAAAAACACACAAAATAACAAAACGGGGATGGGGAGAAATATCTTGCCTCCCTGCAACAGTAGCTATTGGGGGGTGCTGATAATTTAACTCACTATTGTTTGCTGCAGTATTGAGTGGCGTGGGTAATGGAAGACTTCAGTTTCAACAGAATAAAACACTCAGATGCCTGTCCTATTAGTAGAGGCATTCAGGAAATGAAAAACAATTTTTATCAAGGACTATATAGAAACTTGAACTTCCTTGACAATTCTCAATTCTTAGAGTAATTCTTGTGCTTATTGAATGGTTTCAAAAGTAATTGAAAAGATTACTAAATAGCTGGGAAAAAGAAAATGCTGAGCAACGTGGGTCTGTAAAGACTGAGTGACCTGGGTCTGTTCAGCCTTGAGAAAAGAAGACTCAGAGGTGATTTTATTAATGTTTATAAATGTCTTAAGTGTGGGAGTCAAAGGGATGTGGCCAACCTCTTCTCAGCAGTCCGTGGGGACAGGTCAAGGGGAAATGGCCATAAACTGGAGCATAGGAAGTTCTGCACCAACATGCAAAGGAACTTCTTCACAGTGAGGGTGAGAAAGCACAGTAAGAGGCTGCCCAGAGAGGTTGTGGAGTCTCCTTCTTCAGAGATATTCAAAAGTCTTCTGGATGCCTAACTGTGCAGCCTACTGTAGGAAGCCTGCTTTAGCACTGGGGTGGGACTTGATGATCTCTGGAGGTCCCTTCCAATCCCTACAGTTCTGTGATTCTGTGAAAGTTCTAGCTTTGTTTTCTGATATCAGAGAAATTGGCAACCTTAAAGAATCTTCTAAAAGCTCAGCCAATTTCCTTGTTGCTGTGATCCAAGTCTAATTCTCCATCTACACTTGGAGAAAACGGTCATTATGAATAGCTAAAATAAGAGAGAGATCTAGCTTAAGCTTTGTTTCACTGGATGGTTATTCCAGAAGCTGTCTTAGAAATGAAAGGAAAACTCAGCCAAGGAAACTTTGTTAGTGTATAAAAGCAGGTAAGCTTAACAGCCTGCAATCAGATGTTTCCTCTAGAGATAAGACATGGGTTCACAGCATCTGTATGTATCCACATCAATTCATTTTAGTGTTTTAATCCATTTGTCTTGAGAAAACTGGTGGCTGGTAAAGTGGGGAGAAGCTCATAAAGTTTGGAAGCAGTAGGACAAACTTCTGTCCCGTTAGACTTGGGAATTCATGAGACTCCATAAATACCTAATCACTTACAGCAGAGAATGCAAGAGCTCCAGACATCTCATTAAGTGAAACTATGGAAAAATTGGATGGTTTTGTTACTCTGCTTGGCAATTTATGGTTTTCGTGGCAGGGATGTGATGGGCAAGTGTGAATGGAGGGACAGAAGCTGAGGCACTCCTTACCCAGGCACCATGTTCAGGGACATCTGCACTGACCAAAACCCAGCTCCCGTATCTTGGTGCTAGATGGTCTGAATTTGCACATGTTTGATTTGTTCCCATGTTCTCCTCCAGAAGTAAACTGGGTAACTTGTGGTGTTAATAAATATCCAGGCTTAAAGTTAACCAAAGACAGTTACTGAACACCTGGCACCTGCGGGTGGCTTTTGAAGCTAGTTCCTTTTTAAATGAAGACTTGGGCTCAGAGAAGGGAATTACATGGGGCAAAAAGACTACAGAGGCAAAAAATTGCTTTTTTTTTTTTTTTTTTAACCTAGCAATGTTATTTCATGGAAGAATTTAATTATATTTAATACTTTAGCTTTGTAATTGCTTATCAATTTTGGTCATAAGTACTGAGGTAAAGAGGTTTTCTGACTGTGGGGGATTCTCCCATTATGACAAGGACAAAATGACTGTAAATTCCACCCAATCCTAGGCACTTCAGGCAAACAAGGAGGGTTGGAGGGAGTTGAAATCAACACCTGCATGCTGGGGATAAGTACACTAGTGTCATGGAGAGGGTCTAACTGAGCTGAGCAGGGGCATTCCTCTTCCTTGGGGACAGGGGTGCAGCCCTCAGGTTACCTGGGTCTGAAAAGCAAGCAGAGTTGCTGTTCCTGCTTTTCCTGTGTTGTTCACATCATGTCCTGTTAACCTCACTGCCTAGTGGGGTCTCTGGCACCTGCTAAGGCATTGACTTACACCAGAGAGGGTATTTTTGGTGGGAGCATAAGCTTTTACCCTAGGAAACACAGAAGGAAAGATTTGGGATTAAAGAAACAAGCAGTAAAAGAAGGGGACAAAATTAGCGGAAGGAAGGTTGCAAGTCAGTTTTCACATGAGAAGTGAAATTGTGTCTTTAGCACCCTAATTTGGATCCTTCTGCCAGAGCCTGCCCTAAAGGTGAGATGTCCAGTATTACTCTGTAGTCAGTGGAGTCTGCCAGTGTTTGGGTTTGGTGGGGTTCAGTCACACATGCACAAATGCAATTTTAAGGCTGGGGCTTTCTTAAGCAGCAATAACTGCTACTTATCTGTACAACCCTGTGTAGATAAAGAGGGATAGAGATACTGCTACTAAGCAGTGCAAGCTTTGAGTGCAGGGCTCTGGGGGCAACTAATGAGCAACTTCTCTCTTCAATTAGTCCTTCCTCTGCAGCTTTGCTTCCTCTTTGAAAACAGACAATTCCATGTTGCAGCACAGAGTAAGTCCGCAGCCTGCAGAAATAAAACAGGCTTTGACTTTCTATACCTTACCACCTCAGGGGTGTTCAGGAGTTATCTTCTTCCTTTGTGGTTTTTTTTTTTTTTGTGTGCGTGTGAAGATGGACAATCAATTACTCGATGCAATTAATGCTACTGAGTTATTTTTGAGTAATTATTTGCTGTCCAGATCTCTTTTATGTGCGGAATTTTTCCATTCCGTCTGATCTAAGAAACAAGGTTTAAAATGACATGACTTCTGCACTGTCTTTCACCTCAGTATCTGCATACCTCTGGAGACTTTGTAGAGCACCAGCATGGAGAGGGAAGATTCACACTTCAGTGGACAGTCTTTGATAACTTTTTCTGATGTTTTGCCACAGCTTAAACCAGCAGAGACCTGACATAAATTCAAATTGCCAGATACTGATGAAAAGAGAAATAAGGTAGGAGAAAAAATTACTACGTGTCCTTCTGGATTTCTAAGTACATAGCAGCACTCTCAGAGCATCAGCTCACCTTTAAAAATCTTAGGTCTCTACAGAGCTTCACTTAACTGATACGCAACATACGTTCTGCATGTTAAAAAGGTGGATTTTACTTACACTGCCCCCATTTCTGCTCCTCCTATTTGCTTCCAATGCAGTACTGAATATGTTAGCGACACGTTTAAGAAATATCACTCTAATTACAAAAAAGGAGTGTTTGTTTAAACCACTAGCATGCAAAGTTCACACATCTGACCTTGTCAGGTTTGGTAAAAATATGCAGGTTTTACACAAACATACACGAGCACAGACACACATATACACACGAGAGATCCAGTTAAATTAAGACCAGAGTGGGAGAATTCCTAAGGCAATTCAAAGAGCTGATAAACTGGAGATCTCCAGAAGTCGTTAACATAGCAGCAGGTGAAGAGATCTGAGATTAGTACTGCGTGGGAATAATTCAAAATACTGCTAAGTTAGACAAGGAGAAAGAAGAAACTGAATAAATTGGGGCTGTGTTTTGAAACTAGAATAAAGGAAAGGATTGGGCTTTATTTATTTATTTTCTTTATACAAAATGTGATACACAGGAAGGGAAAGAAAGCAAAACAAATAAGGAAGTAGACATACCTCCAATGTCTATTTCAACTAGTCAGCACACTGTGGCAAAAACTGAAGAACACAGTGCTGCTCCTGTGCTTACAAGTTGGGCAACGCCCAAACATTTCATCTGTGGTTTCATATGATGACCAGTTGACACAGGATATAAAGCAGTTATTCATGACAGAAGAGGTGACGCCCGAAGATTTGTATCAAACAAACAAACTGGAAATGCACAGCAGTGAATATGAGTATATTAAGCTACAATAGACTCATAAACTCATAGACAATTACTCATTACCTGAAGTCTTGAGTTGCACGCAGATTTCTTTCTAGATATTTCGTGACTGCAGTAAAATGCAGTAATAATGAACTTTAGAAGATGGTGCTGTAAGAGTAGGCCAAATGGTCCTAGGGAAAAAAACAGTGATATTTTTACGTGCTTACAGGTAGGTGCTTGTGGGAGTAACACATGCCAGTTAGTGCATTCTCATCTGTGGAGAAACTCCTTTGAATGAACACAGAAATGGTTAATCTTATGTAAGAATCAGAAGGTGTGAACCATGAAGAAATATTCAGTGTTTGTGGAATTCCCACCTTCCTCCTAAAAGGGAAAGTGCTTTAATTTTTTGCTAAGGAAATAAAAATAATGACATTTTTTAGCTGGTGCTCTGCGTTACAAACACAGCCTACACTGGTGTGCCTTCTATTTGCTAGTGGAATTAACTTTTCTAATTTTCTGCTTCAACAGTCTTACTCAGTGGCTCAAGATTTAGAAGCAAGCAGAAAATGTTCATCAAAAGTAAAAAATATATCTTTTTTACACATGCAAATAACATGACTTTGAAGGTGAGATCTAGAGACACTATAGAACCTGAAGCATACATACACCAGCCTGGAGTAAAAACCGTAAATTTTGTTTTGCTCGTTCCTACTTATTCAAAGTCTTGCAGGTCCTCTCTGGATTTTCAATGTCTTTCTAGCAAAAACGTGGAGCATAAAGTCCTCAGGCAGAGGTGAGAAGCAGTAATATTTTGGGAAATATTGACCTGTGTGGCTGTCTCTCTGGATCAAGGAGCACGGTGAGAATACCATCAGCTCTTCTTTGCAGAACAGCTTTACTCCCTTTTCCAGAAAATTAACTTATAAAGCTTTTTTCTTCTCATTTATCTTCCTTCATCTGCCATGACCTCTCTGCCACAGAGCTTCCTTCCCAGTGGGTTTTGCTAGAAAACGATTCTACAAAATGGTATTTAAGGACACAAAAGAAAATTCCACTTGCCAAACATCTTCAAACTGACCTCAAAGGCTCCTTCCTAACCTGTCTGATGCCCTTCGGTGCAACTTAGTGCAAACTCTCCCTCGGAGGCCCTTAACCACAGCTTCCAACTCAGCCCTGTCACGGCCGGCACCGCCCACAACACGGCACTACCCCGCGGGCCGGCGGCGCGGGGGCTGCTGGGACATTCCGCCTTCCCCCTGCGGGGCTCCACTTCCGGCTCGGGGCTGGAGCACTGGCTGGCTGCTGGCCAATAGGAGGACCAGGCGGGCAGGTGCTGTAGCTGCTGATTGGCCGGGGGCGGGGCGGGGCGGGGCGGGGGGGGGCGGAGGACGCCGGGAGCGGGCCGGGCGCAGGCAGGAGTGGGGAGGATGCAGTTGCGGCTGCGTTCCGGCGCCTTGGCCGCCGGTTGTCTGTTGGCCGAGGCTCTGGGGGTCGCGCTATTTCTCCGCGGCTTCTTCCCGCTGCCCGTCCGGTCCCTGCCCCGCGAGGAGGCCCGCGCAGAGCCTCCCGCCGAGCCGGCCCCGCCCGGCCCAGGTAGGAGGCTGGGTTGGTCCGCGGTTTCCCGGGTGCTCTCCGGTGTGCGAGGGTTTTTGTGCTTCACAGTACAGTTTCGGAGCCTGCTTCCGAAATAGCTTAGAGCAGAGGTAGTTCTGTGTGTAGCGGTGGTCGCTATCTGCAATATCTGATTGCAAAGCGCCTTAATCATCGTCTGTGGCTGATGAGGGGTTCACCTTCAGGGAAGAGCTGAACTGAGCTGCCAGGCGAGGCAGCTGGTAGGACGTCTGCTGGCAGTACATCTGTTTGAGCAGGCTTGTAGCAGCCCTGATGGGACCGGCTGCTTGTTGCACGCTGTGGTTGGTACTTCTAAAGTATACAAAGTCAGCACCTTGGAACAGGCTTAGTGAACTTGTAGGGACAGTGGGTAGAAGGGACGGTTGCCTAATTCAGAGTATGGCATCCCAATATCAGTTAAGTGGGAACACTGTAAAGCTCTAATCTTGCAGACTTAAGCTGAGGCTGCTGAACTGCAGCTAAGTATTTAGCTGGAGTTTACCAAAACTGTCAGGGTTGTCTGATAGGTTGTGCTGTGGAGATCTCAATATAAGGTTTAACTATGAGTGAAACTTTGTATTCCCATGTGAATGTTAGCAGTAGATGCTGCCAGGAAGAAGGACCAGGCAATTGGGCTTTGAAAAGACTGATTTGACCTGGAGAGTGTAAGTGTGTACTAGAGCTCTCTACAAACTCTTAGATTAAATTTAGATATGTTGATAATCTTAGGTATGGCCAGGCAAAAATACAGTGGTGAGTATGGTTATTTCCTCCCTGGAGTTCTTGTGTTACAACTTGCGTGCAGAGTGATCTCTTGGTCTCACTGGTGAGCACTTAAAACCATTGCACTGCTTCCTAACTCATGTTAGATCATCATAAAATCACAGAATGGCTTAGGTTGGAAAAGATTTTTAAGATCCTTTAGTTCTAACTTCTCTGCCATGGGCAGGGCTGCTACCCACCAGATGAGGCTGCCCAAGGCCCCATCTAACCTGGCCTTGGAGGCCTCCAGGGATGGCGCATCTACAGCTCCTCTGGGCAGCCTCTGCCAGTGCTTCATAGCTCTCTGAGTAAAGAATTTCCTCCTACTGTGTAACCTAAATCTCCCCTCTTTTAGTTTAAAGCTACTCCCCCTTATCCAATCACTATCAGAACATGTAAAAAGTCAATCCCCTTTCTGCTTACAAGCTCCCTTTAAGTACTGGATGGCCACAATGAGGTCTCCCCACAGCCTTCTCTTTTCCATGCTAAACAAGCTCAACTCACTCAACCTTTCTTTATCAGAGAGGTGCTTCAGCCTCTGGTCAACCTCATGGCCTCACTTGTACCTGCTCCAACAACTCCATCAATGTCATTGTTAAAAATGTTGAAGAGTGACAGACCCATGGGAGACAACACCACTTGTGGTCAACCTACACCTGGACATAGAGCCATTGACCACAACCCTCTGGCTGCAACCATCCAACTAATTCCTTATCCACTGAATAGTCCTCTCTTCAAATTCATAGCTTTACAATCCAGAGTGAAGAATGTGATGTGGGAGTGTGTCAAAGGCCTTGCACGGGTCCAGGTAAATGATATCAGTTGCTTTTCGATTGTCCACTGATGCTGTCACTCCACTGTAGAGGGCCACCAGATTGATCAGGCATGATCTGCCCTTGTTGAAGCGGTGCTGGGTGTCTCTCATAACCTCTTGGTCTCATGTGTGCCTTAACGTCTCTCCCAGGAGGATCTACTCCATAATCTTACCAAGCACAGAGGTGAGGGTCACTGGCCTGTAGTTCCCCAGGCCTTCCTTTCTCCCTTTCTTAAAAATGGGAGTGATGTTTCTTTTTTTCCGATCACTAAGGGGTTCATCTGACAGCCATGACTTTTCTGTTATGATGATGAGTGGCTTGGCAACTTCACCAAGCACTTCTTTTAGGACTCTGAGATGGATGTCATCAGGCCTCATAGACTTGTACACATTCAAGCTCATCAAGTGGTCTCAGACTTGATTCTTACAGTGGGAAGATTTTGCTCCCCCAGTCCCTTCTTAGAGGTTCAGATGAGATGTCATGTGAGAGACATGGGAAGCCTGTCTGCCAGTGAAGACTGAAGTTAAGAGCTAGTTGAGTATCTCTGCCTTCTCCATATCTGAAAGTTCTTCCTTCTCATTTTATTTTTCACATCCTTCACCAAGTTCATTTCCACCTGCACCGTGGCTTTCCTGATCCCATCCCTGCATGTCTGGATGGCACTGCTGTTTTCCTCCCAGGCCACCCACTCCTGCTTCCACTGCCTGTACATTTCCTTTTTTAGCTTCAGTTTGACCAGCAGTCCTTGCCAGTTTCCTACTTCCTCTGCCTGATTTCTTCTTCTGATAGATGGTTAGCTCTTGTGCTCTCAGAAAGGTGTCCTTAAGGAGCTGCCAGCTCTGTTCCATTCCTGTGTCCCTAAGGAGAGTTTCCCAGGAGATCCCATCTAGTAACTCCTTAAACAGCTTTTTCTCTCTCCTGAAGTTCAGGGTCCTGATTCTGCTCTTTGCCAGCCTCATATTCCTTGAAATCGCAAGCTTGACCAGAGCATGGTCACTGAAGCCCAGACTGCCTCCACGCTTAACCTCTTTTTAAAAAGTTTTTGGTAGAACCTATTGTTTTGTTCACTGCTTACAAAAATTCCCTTTCATGTAAAGTAACTTTTCTTCTAAAGAAGTTTAGCAGGCATAAATAAACATGCTGCATCCCAAGAGCTGCACACTGGTATCCAGCAAGTTTTGCTTCCCTAGGTAAGTGGGTGGGAGTCAATTATGAGAGAGACTTATTTAAAATCACAGTGCATACAGTTCTACCTTCTTGTTTTTCATCTAAATGAAATGCGTGAGTGCCAGAGCAAGCCTGCCAATTTAGTAATTCAAGTCATTCAGAAACAACATTGTATTTTTTGTCAAAGTTACTGGGAGTTACTATTATTGTTGTTGAGGTTTCCCTCTCTCCTCTGCTGTGCCCATCTCCGACTTCCTTACCTGGAAAAATTGCTGTCACTAGCAAGTTTGTGAATGTCAATTTATCGATGCTTATGCATGTACCTAAAATACAGTTTCTGAGCTTCTTTTTTGGTTCTTTTTAGACACAGAATTATCCATGACCTTCCCAGCCTGTCAACCACTTAATCAGAAACACATTTTACTCTAAAAGAACACAAAAGCTGTAACTTTACGTAATGCATGTACTGATCCACCGCAGTGTTGTCTGGGAAGAGATCTGTGAATAGGATCCATTCTGCTTTTGTCTCTGTACTTCTGTTTTGTCCCCTGGCAGAAATGTGGGACCTGTAGAAGTTGGGCCTAACTTTTCTGCTGTAAAAATGAAATGTCACTGTGTGACTGAGCTGAATGCAAACAAAGAGCTGTTGCTGCCGCCTTTATTCCCATATGAGGGAAAGAGGTGGGCTTGAAGGCATGCCATGGCCCACTGCTGGAGGGGCATGAACACAATGACTAGGAGGATAAGATGCTGTGCTGTGTTCTATGAGCTCAAGCTGTAGCTTGCTCAGGGTATTCTGGAGTTGGCTTTTAGCCCTGCAGCTGCTGTCACCTAACTATCCTAGCATATAGTCTTTGACTCAGAAGGATGCAAGTTTATACAAATCCTTTCACTTCCAGTGTCAGTGAAGTTCTGTTTATTTCTCTGATGGTGAGATTTGATTGAGGGACATTGCATGAATTATGTTCTGTTTTACAAGAATGAGTATTAGCAGAGGTCAGTGCTGTATTTTTTTCTTAGAAAAATTGTCAGTTGGATACTGTATGGGAACTGCTGAGTCATGGCCTGAACCACTGATTGAACACCTGGAGGAAAGATCCAGTCAGCCCTGGGAGCACAGGTGAAAGCAACTCACCTGTGCAACCAGAAGGGGTGGAGCCTGGCTGCACCCCTCTTAGGCCTCATTTAAGGGCTGACTGCCCCTGACAAAGGATCTCTTCCTGGAGATCCCTCCTTGGTGGAAGCTTTTCCTGGCAAACCCAGAATCTTCTGATATGGGTGAGTGATCTACTTCCCTTCCCTTGTAGCACCTTGCTACTGTGCTGGTCCTTCCACCTCTTTTGTAACACCTTTTCCATCGTATTGGTCCTTCTGATCGCTACAGATACATAGTTCAGTCTGGCTAACTTAACCAGAGAAGGTAGAAACTATCCCTTCTTACCCCTTTGAACTTTCTGTTATGGAGTTTTTCTTCAGTTCTTAGTATTTCACATAGTACACTCCCTTCATTCTTGAATTTTTTTTTTGTTTGTTTTTCTTCCTAACAGCTGAATTAGGTTTTTTTTTTGTTTTTTGTGTCATTCTTTTGCTAGATGGCCTGGTTTCAACTTCCTCAGATTAGATCTAATGTTTGCCATTCCTTGCAACTTCTTGCTTCTGAATGTGAAGTTGATAAAGAACTTTGAGGCACACATTTCTGTGGTGCAGCTGTCCTTTTAACATGTCTAGCAAATGTTAAAATTTCTGATGACTTAAAATACATTCTTGTTGTTGTGCTTTAGGAGTAGTTTCCAACTGGACCAAAATTCCACCACCTCTTTTCAAAAAAGTTGTCATTGTCCTGATTGATGCTTTGAGAGATGATTTTGTCTTTGGATCCAAGGGTAAACAGTTCATGCCTTACACTACGCAAGTTATTGAAAGGGGGACATCCCACAGTTTCATTGCTGAAGCAAAGCCACCCACCGTGACTATGCCTCGAATTAAGGTAAGTTTCCCTTTAGGGTTGTTTCATTTGAGAAAATTGGAAAGGCTGGTTTGTTTCATTTGCTGAGAGTTGGTGTAAAGAGTGGGCTTGTGGTATTACTGTCAATTTGTAGCTGGAACTTACTTCATTGCAGTGATGCATGCAATATGATTCTGGTTTGCCATGACCAGGATGTGCTTCCTGCAGAAAAGATCGGGCATCAAAGGAAGGTAGAGAGGATGAGTAAGTGGTGGTAGCTTCCACTTATGGCACTTTGCCTTGTGAACACCACTTTGTTTTATAGCTGATTGGTAGAAAGAATCAGCTGAGGGCAGTTAGGGCTCTAGTGCCAGCTTAGACGGTGGACACAGTCTTTTCATTTGTAATCTTTGGAAGGCTGCCTCACAGCTAGCAAACTTTCCAGTTGTCTTCTTTCCAAGAGCATTTTTGTTGGTGTTTCTCACTCTGTTCTGGTAGGAACTTCTGATAGGAAGTCTGGTTGTATGTAAATTCATATTGTCTTAAGGAGGCTTTTGCAGATTTTAGAAAGTAAATTGTTCCAAGCTCAACACAACTAAAACCTGAATTTTGTCTGTCATCAAAATATCTAGTCATCTGGGCTAGTCAATAGTGGATCTGAGTAGCATTTTGTTCCTGGAAGAAGTAGAGAGGCAAAAGTTTGGTAAGTCAGCTAGGCGGCCAGGAGGAGACTGAGGAGAAGACAGTCTGGTAGCTTTTCCTTGCTGGACTTCATTTCTTTCAGAAGTTTCTAATTTCTGTGTTGAACATTCTACCATTGTTAGTATTGTGTTATGTTACTTTACTTAAGCCATCTACACAGTCTTATTGTTGATATACTGAGCTGATTAATGAAGGAGATTGCAACTGGGATACAGTGTGGTTTTGCTGCTCACTAATTAGAAAATGTAATTTTTGATTTTCTACTAAGCAGGTAGTATTTATGACACCAACTGGCAGCATACTGGGACAGCTGGTATCATGTGGCATGGCAGTTTATATGTTCTTTTACTTTACTATATTTCTTTATTGAAAGTATAATCTCTTTCCTCTCTGCTTTGTTACTTCCTCTTATGCTAATATTTTATTTTGAGTACTGTAAACTTTTCAGTTTCTGTTAATGCATCTCTTTTCTTGTTTTATGCAGGCTTTGATGACGGGTAGCATTCCTGGTTTCATTGATGTAGTTGTGAACCTTAACTCTCCAGCTCTGATGAATGACAATCTGATATCACAGGCAAAAGCAGCTGGGAAAAGAATAATCTTTTACGGTGATGATACTTGGGTTAAATTGTTTCCAAAGCATTTTGTGGAATATGATGGAACAACGTCCTTTTTCGTGTCAGATTTTACAGAGGTGAAAGGCTTTTTATAATCTCAAATAATGTGTGTACAAACACATAGTGACGACTTTTGAAAATGAAGGAATGGGACTATCCTTGTTTTGAAACATGAACCTGACAAATAAATAGAAACTGAGTTCTGTGTTTTTAGTACTGACAGTCTTGAGCTAAAGACTTCAGTTCTTTGTGCACAGGCCATTGGAAGTGTTTGGGTCATACAATAATGGGGTGGTGTGTTACCTACAGAGTGTTTTTAAAAAGGCGCTGTCTATGGTTCTGATTTCCTAGCACATTTGTGTTAAAATAGGCCATCTTTAAAAGGCCTGCTAATAGATTATCTTCTCCTCCAGGCATACTTTCTATAGTATTGCTTTTTTAGGTTTAAGATGAGCTATGTTTCAGAACTGGAAAAGAGGGAATGTAAACAGTAAACAAAACAAATTCAGAAAATTCTTATTCTGAGAATACTGAAAGAGTAAGTGGGCTAGTGGTTCCAATTCACATTTTGAAACTATGATTTGTAAAATCTTGTGCCATTAACCCAGTGCTACTGGCATGCGTACCTTATAATGTTTAAGGAAGTTAGATAGGCCTATTGTGAACGACAGATACTTTTTATTGGTTGTTCTAATAAGCCTTGTGGAAGGTTCAAGGCTTGCAGAGTGAAATGAAGCAAACGTGCTGCTAGATCTGATGCTGAAGGTGAAATGTTTAAGTGTTTTTAATATCCAGGGGAGATGAATGCAAGTAAAAATGAATTATCAGTGTAAGTAGGAGAACTCGCGGTAGACTCCAAATAGCATTTTGTAATCTTTCATTCTTGCTATGTGGACAGTTTTTTTTGTCAGCAGTGCTTTTCTCCCCTGTACTTCCAAGCTCCGAAGAAAGGCTGTTCTGTGTACGTACTTCTCAGAAGTGATAAATCAGAAGTGTGAAAGATGAAAGTGGTTAAGTGTTTTGAAAGAGTTTTTAGAAGTGTCTGTGAAAACCTGTCAATTCTGTTTTCTCTGCTTTATGTAATCTGATCTTTAACAAACAAGAGAGATTGAAATGGGGTGAAGGATCTTTTTTAAGATTGTCTTTGACTCTCCCTAACACAGAAGTGATCAATCTGATTTTTTTTTCTTTTAACTTTGTGAGTGACTAGTTCTCATTTTCTTCTAGAGAACTTTCAAGAGCAGTACAAAGTAATCTCTTTATGTTTTTTACAGAAGGGAAATATTCTGTGCTTTTTACAAAAGGGAAATTATTTTTATAATTTGTTTTCCTTTTATTTCCGAGGTTGATGATAATGTTACTAGACATCTGGATAGAGTGTTGAAGAGAGAAGACTGGGATCTCCTAATATTACATTACCTGGGATTGGACCATATTGGACATATGACTGGGCCAAATAGCCCACTAGTGGGACCAAAACTTCGTGAAATGGACAACGTCTTGAAGAAGATCCATATTTCTCTTCTGTCAAAGGTAATATATCTTGTTCTTGAATGAAAGTCTGTTTTTTATAGAGTAGTGTTGCATTAATATTCTTCAATGCAATTGCTTGTTCATGAGTAGTAGTTTATTCCTAGATGAAAGTGAGTGTTCTGTTCTTTTTCCTTTCCTGCCTGTTCTGCAGTTAACAATGCAGTGTAGCATTTTAAAGGATTTACTGTCTGACATAAGTAACATCTATTAACTGCCTCTTCTGAATGGTAGTGGGAAATCATTTCCCCTTGATCTGCAGGGAGGAAAGTGGAATGTGAGAAAAAATTCTTATTGCTCATGAATTAAAACAGTAGTTGATGTCCTTTTTATAATTGAATTCAGGAGAAGCAATAATGGGTTATGTGGCTATATATCTTATTCTTATATTTAGGAAGGTATGGATAATTCTCAGATATTGAAAGGTATCAAATAGAAGTGGAGGCTGTAGACATTTTTTCTTATGCTCGACATAGGACATCAAATTATCAAATCTGAACCTGTTTTTAGAGTTGGAGGTAGAAGCTGTCACTTATCTGAATAGTCTGGATGTTGAAATTCAATATCTTAATTCCAGGTTGCCTTAAACTTATTTATTTTTTCAGACAACTGCAGTTCAGAATAGCTCCTCATAAAACTTCAGTAGTGTATTTATACAAATGGATAAAATAAAGAAAAAGTTAAAATCCTGACTGTGAAGGTTCTAATCTCATGTACGTTGCAGCTGTACCTTGGCACAGTTTTTATGCAATGCTTTTGTTGATAATCTGCAAAGCTCTATCACAGTTTTAGAATATGGAAATAAGAAAAGCAATTTTCTTTTGAATGCAACAGGTACTGGAGAAGACAAAAACCTTTTGTTTTGTTATGAAATGTCGATATTTGTTGTCTTTGATTTGACAGCTCCAAAGTGCTGGACAGGCCGCCCTTATGCTTCTGTTTCTCTGCTTTCAAAAATAAATAGACATAATTTGACATCAGTCATGTCAGATTTCTACCCCAAAAATACTTGAAAGATTGGAGAAGAAATTTAAATTTAACCTTCTTCTAGCATTTCTCTGGATTGTTTAGAACTTTAAATGTTAAAACTTAAAATCTAAAATGGAAGCATAGAATTAATTGTTTGTTTTACTAATTAACTGATTTCCTTTAACCCCACTCAAATCTTCTTTAGCACATTGCTTATAGTAAGATTTGCAGAACAGGATTATCATATTATACTTATATTGGTATGTTTAGTATTAATATTTTTTTAATCAAAGTCTCAGTGAAACTGAAGATGGTCTTCAGCTGGGGGAAACAGACTTCTCTCTGTGTTACTGTTCCTGTACTGCTGATTTTCTTCAAAAAATCGGATTCTTCTGACTCTGTAAAAGGGTTATGTTTATTTTTATTTCAAAACCTTTTCATGATAATGTTATAATAATACATATGTATGCCTTAACTTAAAAATAAATATTTGCTGCTTAATATTTAGCTGAAGGTGTTTCTTGGTGATCTGCTCTGGCTATTGACAGCCAGTTTTGAAATCTGAATTTGTTTCAATAAATATTCACACTTTAAAGATAATGGAGCTTATATGAATGCATATGCACACACACATATATATACACATGCATGGGTCCAGCTGAAAAGAATGTCTCTTATTTTTTTCCATGGAAGTTACAACAGATACAAGCACCACAATAACACTCTTTCATACAGCAAATTCTCAGCTACAAAATGCTGTTTTTCCACATAGTCACTACCATTGGCTACGCATTTCCACCAGAGATGAACATGAGCTTGCGTACCACACTTGTAACAATCTGCACCAGCAGAGATGACCCACTGTTGCTGTTGCCACTGCTGAAACGCACCACCCACCACCTTGGTGTGCTCAGTTCCACCGTTGGGTCTCCGTAAGGTTCAGCAAGTGTTGGTGATTGTCAGTGGGTTACATTTTTCCATAAGGAGGAATTCAGAGACACACACCTTTGCTTCATCTACACTTCCACATCGGATGCCATTCTGTCATAGTGCCCCTCTGCTGCCATCTGTCACACGGCAACAACACGTAACAGGATCTTGGTGGGAAAGTTCAACCTCTACTGTACCACCAACATCCACCTCTTGATGGCATGGGCCAACATAATGAAATAGGAGGCATGACTTTCAGAGCAACCCATATGCATATTATTCATATATTTAAATTTTATTACTGTGGCTTGCAGGAAGGAGAGGCTTCTCTGCCCAGTTTGCTGGTTGTTTGTGGGGATCATGGGATGTCTGAAACAGGCAGTCATGGTGGTTCTTCAGAAGGTGAAGTGCACACACCGCTGCTGTTTATCAGCTCTGCTTTTGAAAAGAGAAGTGGTAAGGATCAAAAGAGCCTTGGTTTTCTAAAATACCATTTTTAGAACATGTTTCTGACTTTAATTTATATTATTCCTGGAAAGTACTTTGTTTTTAGCGTGCATCATCCTGGTGGTGGAATTTAGCTCACTATTAGTTCTACATTTCTCTCTTAAGATAACGTGTTCTTTGTGATCTCTTTATTTTTTTAGATGGAGTTTTCATCTGTGTTATGTTGATTGTGTGGCTTAAGCAGTGTAACCACAGGCAGAATTAGGTCTTTCTCAGATTACCACCTTTTGCAGCACTGTCCTGCTTTTGTGTTCAGTGCTAATGAGACCTCTTGTTGTCTGGATCATGGGATACTGATAAATAGATAGGATTAGGACTAAAGTCCTGCTTGAAGTGAGTTTTAACTTCTGTCATTCTTGTCATTAGAATCAACATTTTTGTGATCTGATTGTCAGTGTATACCTGTGACATTTATAATGGAAAAACTTTCCTGAAAGCTTTGATCAGCTCCTTGTCTTTGTTTTCTTTTTACATTTGAAGATTTCAAGGACTTTTCAAGCAATCCTTTTTCAGGCCTCCATTCTTCCATTTCAGACAGCTGAGACAGAAGAATAAATACCATTTTCTCATGCTGGGAATGACAGGAAAGAGGAAGAATTGTTCTTGTTAAAGGGAGGGAGATAGCGGAGAAAACAGGACCACTGATTGCTAAGTATCTAAGGAAAGAATACGGAACACGAGTGTGTTTCTTATATTGGACAGACAGTTCATTTTAAATCATTAAAGTGAGCTTGTCTGCTTCTGAAACTCATTCTCTACTTGTATTATATGGCTTAAGATAAGAGGAATGAAGGAAATGATGTGGTAGTTTGTGTAGCTTAAAATATCTTGCTGATATACACACACTGAGTCAATCAGTGAAACATGGTTACAGGAATGAACGTTTTCTTCAAAGTAGTACTTCCCTTCTGCCTTCCATTCTGCCTCTTGTCCATTTTCGTCTCATTTCCTGCTTGCCAAACCTTGCCGTATTTATTTCGCTGGAAATTCCTGCAGCATGGTTAAAGTACATTTATCTGTCTATCATTTGTAAAGATGATATCCAGCAGGAATAGAAAGGATTGCCTGAGATGTCCTTGAACTCTTCAGATATAAAAGCAAAACACATTCAAAAGCTGATTAAGTAAGGTAAGTTTTTGGTTCATAAATTTCACTGGTACATGCTGACAACAAAGCCACAAGTGTTGATTCTATAAATGCAACTTCTTATTCATTTGGATTAGTTTCTGTTGTGCTTAATCTGAACATGCAGTTTTTGCAATACAATGAAATATAGCTAGTCAACTGTCTTTTGAGAGCAAGTCATATTAACATTAGAAATCACATTTTTAATATCAAGCAGCTTACTTCTCATTGCTGTAGTAGGCAAAATTCTATTGATTGCTCCTTATGATTCTGCTGTAAATGAAATGTGTTGTGGTTAATACAACAGATCTCAAAATAGTAATTCCTTGGGCTTTTGCTTTTATTATGTGGTCTGAATATTATTTTTGTAGCCTTCTGCACAGTTATGCCACCCATGATTGACTAAAGGTATTTGGTAGCTGGTCTTTCTTTTACTTTTTTAACTAGTTAACAACTTGTCTTTAAAGATGAAATCCGAAATCTGCTGACATACAGGCACTCATGCAAAGAGGATTTAAGGATTATAGATGGCATTCTAAAAAAGTATGAGATTAATCACAAGTCAATGAGCAATGAGAGATGAAGCTCTAATACTCTTAAAGGGAGTCTTGAAAGTAATGAGTACTATATATCGTTTTTTTTCATGTACTTAAGTCAAAACACTCACTGCCTAGATTTGCAATGAGAACTAAGTAAATGCATGGTTAACAAGTCTGTTATGTAACTAGTAAGGCACAGGAAGAAACAACTGATGTTGTAATTTTAAATAATTGCTTACATTAATGAAATCTCTCATCCGTACAGAAAACTGAAAACTGCAGTCAGATCATGGAATCCTATGCAGAACCCTTTAAAGTCTTCTGGCTTTGCTTGCATGGAGCTCCAGGACTTAGGACTCAATGTTCCTTTACTTGACCTCTGGTTCTGTTTGTCCAGCAAGTTAATATGACAGCAGTGATATGATATTAATTAATCTCAAGGAGTATCTAGAATACTGCCAGTATTATATTAGATTCTGATTCCTCATTCATGCATAAATCAGTCTACTGTAATGGTTTCTGTTCTTTCTAACGTGTAAGTCATCAAAGCCTCTCAATATTTAAACTGAGACTTGATACCGTTAAGGTAGTCTCCTGGGCAATCTCTTTCCATACTTGTGTAACATTCATGTTCTGTTTCCAGTAGTTGCTTGCACTGAAAAGTTATATTTGCTGAGAATTTAATAAATTTTGGTTTTACAGCAAAAAGGATCACTCTGTATGTCTCTTGAAATAGTTGTCATAACAGCTGTGAACGTACTTTTTAACTAACAAGATGTCCAGGTTTTGCTGTGTAAACAGAATGAGCCTGTAATTGTAGTACTTGTTCTGTTTTTTTTTGTTTTTGTCGTCTTGTTGATTCTAGGTCCTCTAACCCAACTTGAACTTGTGCAACAAACTGATTTGACTAGTACACTGGCCATAGGTCTTGGTCTACCAATTTCAAGAAACAGTGTCGGGAACGTTATATTACCAGTTGTGGGAGGCAAGACAATGAGAGAACAACTGCGTTTCTTGCACATGAATGGGTTCCAGCTTAGCACATTGTTGCAAGAGAATACACCTGCCTATGAAAAAGGTAAATAATCTAAAAAACAATGAATGCAAAGAATGGTATTTACCTAATAATCTGAGATTGTTTCTAACACAGTTTGGGTTTTTACATTTAAGAATTTAAGTATGGCACTGCAAATTAGCTATTTAATTGAGAGCAATATTTAGAGAAATGATGTGTAGTTCACTCTTTACTGTTATTTATTCTGGCACGCTGCTTCTGAATAAAGTCTTTTATAAAAATGTTCAGTACTCCTACTAGTAGATGAAAGAGCAGAATTAATGATGGATGGGTAAGATTAAAGTAAAACTACCTGTGTAGTTAAATCTTGGTGTTTTCATATGTACTATTTTTGAGGTACAGGGCACTAATTGTGAGCACTATTTGAAGGAATAGCGCAATGGAATGAATTTTCTGGCTTAGAGAGTATACTTCCATAATGCTGGGAAATAACTTAGGATGAGTTTCTTTCCATTTTTTCTTTTTGTGTGAATTTCTGTGGGAGTGAGAATTTAGAGAAATGCAAAATTGCTAATTAAAAGTACACCTAGGTGTACACATACATATTTGTATATGTTAGGAGGAAAGAATAAAAAACAAGGTTGGGAAAAAAACAAAACATCATACGTCTACCCTAGCAAAATGTAATATTTGTTTAAGAAGCATGATGCAGACTGCAATGTAAATAAGAAAGCTAACGTAAATATGTGAATAAAACTTAAAATAGTCAGCGGTTGCCAGAGAATATTTTACCCTGGACACTAGAAAACGTTGATTGAAAATCATTGTGAAGCCTGAAGTCCTTGGCACTTGACTGTATCTGAATCACATAAGTAACTGGACAGGAATGTAAAGTTGTATTACAGATAGGAGTAGGTAAAATGGAAGACAATGTGAAGGTCAGCAAAATGATCACTGCAGATGAAGAAATAATTATCTTTCAGCATCATGGCTTCTAATTGTAATTAAACCCTGTCCAGGAGTCTGTCTGAACAAGTGTTGCCTATGGTAGCAATATGTCAGTAGTAGGACCCATACTTTATCCATACTGATATTTTTTTCTCTGGCAAATGGGTCAAATGAGGAAACTCACTATGTTGGTAGAGTTCAGAATATGACTTTTTTATTGAAAATTCCAAAACAATACTCCATCTGACTATTTCTGCAAGCGCTGGTGAAGCAGGCTGAAGCTTCTACTAGCTTCTGTTTTACTTCTTTATTTTTTTCCAGGAACAGCATTATTTCAACTTGTAGCTTTCCTTTGAGATAATGAAATTAATATTACTCAGGATGGAAGAAATGTAAAGAATTTTTATGCTACTCGCTTGTCACTGTGAACTGCTATGGGAAGTGACAGAGATAGGATGAGATAGGATGGTAGCGGGCAGCCAAGCACCTGTGATAAGATTCTCTCCTTTTAATAACACAGCCTCAGTACCATGGCATCAGATCCAAGTCCCTGTAGCTCTTCATGCAGTTTCTTAAGGTGAATTTTCTGTTTCCTGTATGTCGTAAGGAGTCCTGGTGTTCTCACAGGTTCCTAGATGAGTGAGGCTTTATCTTAGTACATACTGTAGGAAACTTTGAGTACCATTAAGACTGGCAGGGAAAAAAGATGTCTGGCTGTTTATTTAGTGATAAGTTTCATTGATGTGGATACTTCAGTCCCTAGAAATACTAAAGAGTCACTATATCAGTGTGTAGTATGCTGTTTGTAGTTCAAAAGATAGATGGTGCTTAACTTTGGGTTGTTTGGTAATTGAGGATAAATACTATCCCACCTTTCACACTACCATAAGAAGATGTCAGGCTTGGTGGATAAATGGAGAGAACTGGATGTTGTTTACGTTATCATGATGGCCTTGGTAATATGTTTGTCTCTCATAGTGTATATGTGTCTCAAAGTATATTATAGACTAGATAAATGAATGATCAATGCAATGGGCAGAAAAGTGACTAAACTGCTAAGCTCAGAAGGTTGTGATCAGTGGCAAAGCCCAGCTGAAGTCTAGTCACTAGTGCAGATCTCAGGGGTTGACACTGAGGCCAGCATTGTTGAACATTTTCATTTATGAGGTAGACAGTGTGACAGAGCATCCCTCAGCAATACTGCAGATGATGCAGAACTAGAAACATGATGCGCTGTTACTGCGATTAATACAAACTGGAGAAATAGCCTGAATTCATGAATTTCAGCAAAGAAAAATGGATTTGGGGAGAAGTAACTGCAGGTTCGGTGCTGAGTGGCTGGAGAGCAGCTTGGTGGAAAAAGACAAGGGATCTTGTGGGATATGCATTGAGCATAAACCAGCAATACATCATTGTGGAAAGAAGGCCAATGGTATACGGGGCTCCATTAGGAAGGCAATCATCAGTAGATAGATTCTTCCTCTCTTCAGTTACGGTGAGATTGTGTGTGGGGTCCTTGACATAACTCTGGCCTTCCCAGTATAAGGAAGATGCGGACATCATAAAGTAATGAGTGAAGGGACTGGTACATCTGTCATACCAGAGGAGGGGCAGAGGGTGCTTGGACTGTTCATCTTGGAGAGGAGGAGACATGACAAAGACTTTAGCGATGTATGTAATACCTGATGGGAGGAAATAAAAAAACTGAACCTAGCTAAATTTGGTGGTGCTTGGTGAGTGGATAAGAGACGCTGGGCATAAATGAGAGGAAACATTTTTTTGTAAGGGTAGTGGAACACTAGAATAAGTTGCATGTAGATGTTGTGGAGTTTCTATATTTGCAGACATTCAGGACATGACAGGGCATAGTTCTAAACAATGCTCTAGCTCTGTTCTGAGCCTTCTGGTTCTTTTTTGTGGACCATCCGCACACTCATTCGAATTGTGTTGACAAATCTTGGGCCATACCATTTCTGAATTCTGCAGATGAATTGTGCTGTCAAGTTTTTTGAGGGTAACAAACCTCAGTAATTAACCCAATTAAATATTTCATTCATTTGCCAACTACAAGTTGAAAATTTCTCTTTCAGATTCTTGGTTAGTAACATCTGGTAGGTGATGAAATTTCAGTTGAATTCTGAGAAGTACTTTTTCATAGAATTATTATTCATAGAATTTTAGAACAGCCCATGTTGAAGTGGACCTCAAAATATCATTAGGTCCACCCTTCTCTGGGAAAAGGGACTTAGATGTCCACTTGCCTCCGAGTGATGGGGATTCTGCCATGTACCTGGTAAGGTTGTTTCAGTGACTGATTATTCTCACTCACCTGGAAAAGCACTCTGGGTGTGTGACCATGTTCATCTCTCAGTGTTGTGGGCAGTTGTAGGTAGCTAGTACTGCTTCCTTCCTGTTTTAAATTTCAGATTATTCATCTGAATTATTTTACACAACTAGGATTGTTTCTGTAAAAGGCACTTTACAGTGGAACAAAAAGCCACACTTGAGTACAAGTTGGATGTTAATAAAATGAATGTCCGCTTTTTAGTTTGGTCCTAATCCTAAACTTGCGTTATGTATATATATTGAAATGAAATAAGCAAATTATTTCTGAGATTTATATACTGAAACTGGAGAAGTTGCTTCTACATCATAAATTCATTTCATTTAAAACTTGATAAATATACAATTGCTGCTTGTGACTGTAACTAAATAAGATTATCAAGCAGATGCTTGGGAAGCATAACCAAGGGAGAGGCAGATGAGTGAAATGAAAGTGTTAAAAGGAAGAAAGGAGACTGGGGGGAAAAAAACGGAATTGGAACAGGAGCAGAAGATGTAATATAATGGTGCCATGCCAAATCTTGGTTTGATTAAAGCTCATTTTAGGTAGTCCGTTCTGGATTTCTGTATTTCCTCGAAAGTATGAATATTTAACTCTTATTTCAAGTAGGAGTTATTTGAACTTACATACCGGAAGAGAAACTTTCTAGGGAATTCGCTGTTTAAGAGACATGTTGGGAAAGTCTCGGTGCATACTGGCAGCTGTATTGATACACGAGTGTTTGCTGGTGGTTGAATTGTACTCACCAGCAGATACCTGTAAGCCTCCTGTGTAGTAGAATCAGCATATTTTTCGAGTATCGTTCATTTGGAAAGAACCTACAATGATCATTAAGTCCAACTGTCTGACCGTTTCAAGGCTAAACAGAAGTTAAAGCATATTAATGAGAGCATTGTCTAAATGTCTTTTGAACACTGTCAGCCATGGGACTTCAATCATTTCTCTAGGAAGCCTGTTCCATTGTTTGACCATATAAACTTTTCCTAATGCTGAGGCTGAACCTCCCCTGGTGCAGCGTTGTGCCATTCCCTTGCATCCTGTCATGAGTCACTGGAGAGAGGAAACTGCCGGTACCTCCCTCTCTACTTCCCCTCCTCAAAAAGTTGCACACAGCAATAAGGTGGTCTCTTGGCCTCCTTTTCTTTAAACTGGATTGCCCAAGTGTCCTCAGTATCACCTCATAGGACATGTCTTCCAGCCCTGTTACTCCGCGTCCTCTGGATACTTTCAAGGACTTTAACATCCTTTATATACTGTGGAGACCAGAACTGCACACAGTATTCAAAAGCAAGCTTCACTGATGCTAAATATTTCGGGATATTCACCTCTTTTAACTGAATGGCTGTGTTGTGTTTACTGCACCCCAAAATGCGGTTTGCCCCTTGGCTGCCAGGCACAGTGCTGGCTTGCACTGAGCTGATATCAGTCACTGGTATCCCCAGGTCCCTTCCTGCTGTGCTGCTCTTGAGGCGCTCATCTCCCATCTGTGCTTGTCTGGCATTGCTTTATCCCAGGTGCAGAACCTGGCATTTTCCTTTGCTGGATTTTGTGGTGATGACGATTGTCCATTGCTCCAATGTATCTAGATCTATCTGCGAGGGCTCTTGTCCCTCCAGGGAGTCAACAGTACCTTCCAGTTTAGTGAACTTGCAAGGACACTCCACTCATGCATCTAGGTCACTGATAAAAATGTTGAACAGAGCTGGCCCTAGGACTGAGCTCTGAGAAACGCCACTACTGACTACTTTAACCCTTGCTTTTTGAAACACTACAGCAAATGTTTTACCTTACTTTCAGATAGTTAAGAAGAAGTGAAGGAATTCAAGTTAGGAGGACAATATTAGGCTTGTTGAATAACCATTTCCAGGTTGTTCCTTTTGCCCTTGTCATTAACTTCAAAGTGAAATGGCATGGAAATAAGGATTGTGTGTGGAGCCACAAGTTGGACTCAGCGATCCATGTGGATCCCTTCTGACTTGGGATGTTCTCTTGTTCTCTGATAATTATTAAAGTGAAGCAAAAGAAACATTTCTTGTAAACAGTGCAGATGCATATGAATGTTTACATAGCATAGTGTCTACTGAAATACAGTTCCTTCTGTTCTAAATTGAGCTTGTGTTGTGGTTGCATACTATTCCCAATGACCAATTTTTAAATACTGTAAGGCATACTGGAGTATGGGACGACGCACCTCTAAAATGAAAAAGAAAAGCATGTCTTCAGTGGTTTAAGAAACAGTACCACTGTCAACATTCACAGTAAAACATAGCAGCTGATCTAATTTACTGTGTTGCCAATACATGCTCTTGAAATTAAACTTAGAAGAAATGAGTTAGAATGCTCATCAAGTGGATATAAGTCTCACACTATTAATTTTGGCAGATTTCTTTTTAAACTTCATGCTTATAATTATGAATTGTTCTAATTGTCTTCTGCATGTAAACAAAATTATGTCTCTTTTCTGTCTGCCTGCAGTATCTGCTTATTGTCATTGCTGAGTATATCTTTTTGGGAAGTAAAAATGCTGTCAAGACTGGTCAGGAATTACTGTGCTGCAGCTTTTTGTGTAAATGCTTAGCAGTGGGAAAGCTGGTGGTGGAAAACAGTATTAGTGAGGGGAGAGTAAAGTAGCGGAGCTCTCTCTTGCATCCTTTGAATTGTCTTGTGTCATTCATTGTCTGTCCACGTACGCCCTTTGTCATATATCAACTATAACTCTTAGCGTAAAGTGAGGATTCTGTGGAATAACCAGTACTTCTGGGAGGGAAAATAAATGCAGGACAAAAGCCACTGCTGCAGTAATCAAAGGACTTCTAAAATAGGATTTGGATATTTGTTTCTTTCCTATCTCACTGATTGTCCTCACTCAAGGTTAGTGTTCCCCTGCCACAAATTTTCCTTCTGGCCAGAATGCATTTGATTGTGGATAGGCCATCATGAAATCACATTCTGTTACAAGTCTCTTGCTTCTGTAGGTTGATGGCAGCATCGGGTTTTCTTTTTTTATCCAGGTTAGACTGCAGTCAGTCCTTATACTATAGCAAGAATATTGATTTTCATGGAAGAGGATTGCTTTGCACCAGCTCAATAATCTAAATGCCTGAAGCCAAACTGTGCACTTCAGTTGTTAACTTTCCTATTCCTGCATCAAAACACAGCTAATTTTGTGTTTCACTTAGTGTTACCAACCGATTCTCATCACTTCCAGCAAAATCAGGGCCTCTAATATGTTGTGTGTAGATCCTTCAGTGGTTTCTTCAGAGAAGTAGTTTCTTCAGCAGTCTAAGAATTTCCTACTTGTGAAATAACAGTCTGGATAGTGAGTAGCTCCAGTGGAGTAAAAAAAACCAAAAAAACAAACAAAAACAAACAAACAAAAAAAACACCACTGTTTTAAGGATTTAAATCATTTAAATATGTTTATCCTGGAAACCTTTTGTAAAAGTAAAAGGTTTGTCACTTTTAGAGTCTTTGACATTTTATTTGATTGGGGATTAATTGCTTTTATTCTGAGTAACTGTCTCATTACAGTCTTGCTGCCAGAAGGTAATGCAGCTTTCTATGTGCAAAATAAGTTTCATCTGTAGCAGTTTTTTTGTAGATTACACAAGCAAATATAAAAATATGTAAAACTATGTTTAGATCTCTAATTATCCTCCTTGTTCACGGATCTTCTTGTTTTTTTTCCACTACTAGATCTTGGATATGAGCAGTTTAAGATAGCAGAAAAATCCCATGGTAACTGGATCAAGCTGTACTTAGAGGGGAATAATTCAGAAATACTCTTAAACCTTGGCAAAAAGGTCCTTAAACAATATTTGGAGGCCTTGAAGACTCTGAGTTCTTCGCTAAGCAAACAAGTGGCACAATATGACATGTATTCAATGATGGTGGGGACTGTGATCATTATGGAGGTAAGAAAATACAGCACTTTTTTGTAGAAAAAGCTAAGTGCAAAACATGAAAGTTCCTATTATTTGACTATTTAGTTTATGTTCTTCACAATTAAGTATTTTAGGGTTTGCTGTCTCTATTTGAAAGATGAGCATAGTACTCTTTTTAAAATATTACCCTTTGAAATGATTCAAGAGAACTTTTGATACAAGCTGCCTGTGTCTTGGTGCAACTTGGTAAATATGCACATCACAGAATCACAGAATAGTTTGGATTGGAAGGGACCTTAAAGATCTTCTAGTTCCAACTCCCTGCATTTAAAAAAAAAAAATCTGCTGTAAATTTCCTACTTTTTCCATCTTTATCTAACAACAACCGCAACTACTCAGAACAAGCTAAACCCTATATGGCCAATTTTTTTTTTTCACCATTCTGAGAATTCTTCTTGGTACTGATAAGTCGATAGTCCTGAAACAAGTCCTTGCTGGAAGAGGCACGGTTGCCATTCCATATCTCTTGTAGGAGTAAGGATAAGATATCACATTTCTGGAATTTTAAGTGGTTCTTTGCAATTGATAGTTTGGGGAAGTCTTATGTGCTGGAAATAGCCTCTGTGGTAATGCTTTGAGAAACATGCTGACAAGTTACTCTGCATTCTTATATACAAAAAAGTGCACTTACAGATTAGGAGAAACTACTGTCAACTTTTGTGAGAATTAGCATTAGTCCCTATGATGGACATACCTTGCACGTGTTCAGTGCCATACACCTACAAGGTGGTATAGTAACTGTGCATCTAGTTCTGTTCACTGTTTGGAATGGATAACAGGAGATGAGTAGCTGTTTTGTATTTGAGTCTCCTCAGCCACTGCAGGCTGTATTCCTCATCTTGTGCACAGAGCACATTAGAGATGGCTTTCTGGTAGACTGCTTGATGGGCTTTTTATCACTGCTTACCTCACAACAGGAGTTAGTTCCACAGTCCCCATAGGGTGTGAGATGGTAGGTTCTGTGCCTAAATCTGGAGATAAGACAGTGCCGCTGTGAAGCTGAATGCTTACAGACCTTTCATGTTCCTTTGTTTTGGGAACCTAATGATTCAAGCTCCTACGGTCACTTTGTGCTTGAAGCACTGGATTTCTTTTTTTTTTTTTTTTTGCAATTGTCAGTGCTTAGTTTTTCAAGAAAATAGATCTCAGTATTTTAGTTAATGGCCTTTTATCAAACAGAAACCTGCAGTTACTAGCTCTGACAGTGAAAAGTTTGCTTGACAAGAGCTTGCTCAGTGTCACTGGCAAACTGTACAATATGTATTTTCCACCCTTAGCTGCAGAAATAAAGGCGGAGAATATCACAGGTGACTTCAAACTACTTGATTCTATAAGTGCCATTTATCTTATATTTTAAATGAGGAAAATACATCTAGGACATTAACTAATAACGATGCATTTGCTCAAAATAGCTAAATATAGATTTATAGTTAACTGCAATTTGAGCATTTTAGTATAATGAGTGCTTTGTTCTAATTTTAAGTCCTGTATTATACTGTGAAACTTCATGCTTTTAAAAGTAAGTGAATTGTGGAAGGTATAATGTAAGTGAATAGACTGCTGCAGTGCATCACAATTGTTTTACATCTATTTTACTACATCTAGCTGTAATGATGGGTAAATTTTAGGTAGAGGTCTTCACAAGTGAATGATTATAGGTTGGCTGAGCTCTGATAGAATAGTTTTTATTTAGATTTGTTTTAATCTTGCCCTACCACAAGCAGACTGAGCTCAGTTTAGTACTAGGTATGTGTGTGCCTCTTGCAAAATATATTTCCAGCATGTGGCTGGATTTTTTCTTTACATGTACATGAGTAGCAGAAATTACTCATGGTGGTATTCATCTTCACTGTTACAGTTACGTGAGGGGAAACCTGGAATTCCAAGTGATTGGTGTGCAGGTTATAGCAAAGCAAAAGTGAAACTGGTAAATTCAATTAAGATAAGGAGAGGGACAAAAATAAACACCAGGAGAATTCTTAAGCTCTAAAAACACCATACGCTTACGTAATGAGAACTTTCCATGGCCTGGGAAGCTACTTTACTCAGCAAGAAATCTGAGATAAATGGCCATTGTTAGAGTGTGCATGTCATTTTAGGCCTTTGCAGGCTATGAATGATGAGTCAGATTTGTTTATTTAAGAGCTATTTTGGCACTGAGACTTAAAACACTTAATTCTGTAGTGGGTTGAAACTCTGACGGTGAAGACAGATCATGCATATGGTCAGTCACAGCAGATGAGGAGGTACTTTGTAATTTATTAAAACCTCATACACTGTGTGTCCAACCACTTAAACTGATAAATAAAAGCACTATCTTTGCCTCACCTCTTTATATGGTGAAGTCTTACACTGGTCAAACCACCCAGCATAGCGTTTCATGTTTGGTTTGGTTTTTTTTTTTAGATGAAGTATATATATTAGAGTGACATGAATGACAACAGCATGATTTTTTTGTGTGTGAATTCTGGCTGTATGCCTTAGCTAATCATGATTCTTTACCTATCAATTCTCTGCTTTTTTTTTTTTTTTCCTAGGTTTTGCTGCTACTTTTGCTCAGTGTGCCCAAAGCTCTGAGCAGCCGGGCAGAATTTGAAGTGCCCCTCTCTCCTCCGCTCTTCTCTCTGCTGTTTTACTTGATGTGTCTGATGCTGTGTGCGGTTCACGTCATTGTATGCACATCAGCAGAAAGTTTATGCTATTTCTGCAGTATGTCCTGGTTAACAGCAGTTGGAGTGATGATGCTGATTTCTGCACTCATGTGTGGTATTTTATCTGCCACTGGAAAGATTCTTGAGAATTCCAGACTTCCACTGAAGGTGAGAGCATGCATTAATTATGGTTCAGAATGTTTCGCTCCTTGTGGTGTACTTCCAAGTAAAGTTATATGAAAGATTTTTGTGTGTGTACTTAAAGGAATTGTAGTTTGTGATGTAATTAGAATAATTCAAAATTAGTGTTGAGATGCGGTATGTTCACTGTGGCACGATATCAGATTGCTGAAAAGAAGATCACAGAAGTACTTATTCTCACCTTACTTTAAGAAATGTTCTAACCAGATTAAATTATTTTACAGTATTTTATGAGGTCAGAAGCAGTTCTACTGTATACTAATTTTAAACTCTTACACAGATGTTTCACAACTGCAATTGATTGAAGATGTATGATATTGGGCAAGAACATTTTTTTTCAAGCTAAAAAGCAGATTTTTTGACATATAAGTATGTAATTGCTGTATTCAGTGTTACTGAAAAAGACAGTACTGAGTGGAATTAATATTGCCATATTTATAACTATATGCTGGAATTCCTGAGCTTAACTATACATTTAAAGTCTTTTTGAGTGAGGCTGCTAGTTTTTATTATTCAAGCTATGCAAGCTGGAATTTATCATTTTGTCTCTGTAACTTCTGAATTTATGTCATTCTCTCTCAAGCATTCTATTTTTCTGAGAGAAGCCTTGGGTTAAAAATAATTCCATTCTCCTCTCTCGAAGGCAGCATTTTTTTTTTCCTTTTCAGTTTTCTTTTGTGCAGTTTAGGGTATTAGTAGTGAGCAAGGAAGGGAATTGTCGTAGGTCATGGTGTTTTGTTCTTATGCTCATATTTATTGGTAACATGAAGTTTATGTGTGTGAGTTGAACACTTAAATAGTGTGAAGTGTTGCTAATGGTATCAGAGAAAGAAGTTTAATCTGTAGTATAACTCCTAGCACGAATCTTTCTAAATGTAGATCTTAATTTGCTTCTAGTTCTACAATAATTTTCATGATTGCGTCAAACTAGTTGTAATGTTTTGATACGAAGCTGAGTGATTATTTTAAAGGCAAATGAAAGAAGAACACAAAGTTAATCAATGTGAATGGAAAAATCTGCTGGAGAAAATGTCTAGTTGTTCAGTTTGTTAACACTGTTACTGCCTACGGGTGTGTTGGTCTTTAAATGGATTCAGTTCAGCCTTTTCTGGGTTATAACACAAGATGGAAGTTTTCCTTTGTAGTAAGGAAAATAATATGACCTTGAAATAGTAGTTACTGATCACTGGATTGTGTCGAATCTTAAAGTTTACTTGCTATGCAACGATAAACAAAAGCAACTACAGGAAACAAGCTCATTTGTTATCTTAATTTTTAACATTTTTTCTAATTTTAATCAACGGTAAGAACCTAAAAATGATGATGGCCTATACCTACATAAAATTTACAAATGATTCACTTTAACTTGATCAAGAACAGTGATGGTTGTCTCGGAACAACTCGGTCTGTTTTTGAAGTGGTCTTCCTTATGTACCTAGGAATGGGTTAATTCTTTGTGATACCCACTACTGTAGGTGTAATGGGCGTTGGTGGTCTCTTATCTTTAGTCTAATTAAAGATAAAAGGAGGACTAGTCTTCAAACAGCAGTATTGCACTTTGAACTGTATTCTACCTATCTATGAAGTCTGTTGAGAAAATGAGCACAGTACTTTTCTTGCATTCTTGCGTGTCTAGAGCCTGAAGCCTCTATAGGAGAGGATGTGATGCAAATAATCTCGTCCTTTACATTAAAGCACTAATCTCATTAGAGGTTAGTGCTCAGCATTTGCCTTTAGAACAGATGCCTGAAGACCTGTTTTCTTTTTTTTTTGTATATTTCTTCCTTGGTGCTCAAGGTACAACAAGTGAGCTTGAAGTACTATGCAACATTGTTATAAAACAGCTTCTGCTTAAATTGTATTTGGAAGTTTTTGTTCTTTGAGGATTTCCCTAGGGAAAGCCTTTTAACTCTTTAATAGGGCAGCTTCTGTGCCTCCTTCATTTTGCTTAATTTTGTCACACCTTTTGTTGTGTGGCTTTTTCTTATTTTTTGATTTTGCTTTTTGATGAGGCTGACTTTGAGCGCTGTTAGCACAGTATTGTTTGTCTGTAACTCTGATTCCCTTCTGAGTTTTCTGTATTTAAGCAGTCAGATCTGTTCTTCCCTCTATTTATATTTTTATCTTTCCCCAGTGACTTATGAGTTCTTCATATGAGATAACGTTCTATGTGGTAGGGATTGAATTATGCTTTCTCTTGTGACAATTAAGGGCCTGTAATTTCTTATGGAGTTTTGTTTCTCTGGCCACTTAATACCTGCTAGCTGACTATCCAAAAGTATTCTTGAAATGGACAGACAGTGTCCATCTCAGGTTGCTGGGTTTTGAAGATGGCAATCTCGTAGTATTGCTGTGTAACATTTTCTACTCCTGTATTACTCTCCTTTGGGAAACTGACAGGGAATAACAGGATCTTACTAGAGCTCCTTACTAAAAAAAACCAAACACTTGTGACCTGGAAACCATGAGGTCTCTTGGATGCCAGAGTGAGGCCTTCAGCTTCATGCATCCAAACATTGGTGCCAGAACCAGCAACACATTGAGTTGATCAAAGAGTATGTGAACACAGTGTAGGTCTTTCACCCCCATTAGCCTTTTGGTATCTGGTGTGACCCAAGAAACTTCAGAGAAGTCACTGACCCAGACGTTTTGGGGCTTCCCAGACTGCGGTAGTTCTTCAGGGAATCTGGAGCAAAGGGTCAAGGCACAGTCTTTTCTCCTTCCTTAGCTTTTCTTTCAGTGATAAATTTAGAATAGGTTCCTAACATGTATTGCTTTACAGATATGAGCTCTGTGTTTTTTGTTTGGCCTGAGTCTTAGGGTATCATCCCCATCTGTTCTTGGCACATTTACGTCCTTGCTGGTGAGAGGCAGCTGCTGGTGAACTTCCTGCAGATGGCATGTATACTGCTAATAAAACTGCTCTTGTCAATGATCACAGCAGAAATTGCAAAATGCCTCCTAGTGTTCAAGTTGGGTGGAATGGTTTTCCTTAGGAAACAACTAATTGTTACCACTCCAATGGACACAAATAATTCTGTCAAGGAGCACATAAAGTATGTGTGAAAAGCATTTATCTATTCTTTCTGTTTCAGTTGTCTTCCTTCGCTATCCTGATTTCCCCTTGCATCTGTCTTTGAGAACTAATTGAGCAAAAATAGACTGATTGGATGCGATATGCTAGATAATATTTCTAGTTTTTTATCTTTGCCTCCAGCGCCACACATTCTGCTTATAAGAGAGCACATCACCTGGAGCTTTCTCCCTGGATGATGTACAACTGTAAGCCCAGTCCTTCCTTGCTTGAAGAAGGAGGATTCAGCAGCAACTTTTCTGCATTTCCTCTTTGGTACCAGTTGTTCCAGCCCAGCTGGAACTTAGGAAGTTGGAAAACCTTTATTCACATGTGAAAGCTGGTGTCAATGGCAGTAACACTTCTGTCTTTTTAGGAAAGTGATTGTCTCTTGGACACAAAGATGCTTATTTTTCTCTCACCTTGGAAAATACCTCCATTTGGCTGTAATTGAACATCTATCAACTCAAATGTTTTTTTTCTTAGACTGGAAAGGTCAGGGAGTGTGTGAAATTGGTGCATCATGAATCCCACACATTTTCTGCCGTTTTACCTAAGTGGAAGATCAGCACATACCAGCAAAAGATCAGCTGTTTCAATTTGTAATAAATGGATGAGGAGATTTTCAGCGATGTTTTCAAGATCTATCTCACCCCCAGATGAGGGGAGGTACAGGTAGAAAGTACTGGATTCTCCATTCTGGGGCTGTGTTTATATTTTGTACGTAGGGCATATTTGAAGATGTGGGAAGCTGAAATATGTCTTATGAAGGCAGACCTGTAGAAATTAATTTTCATCAATCCATCTTCATCCCACTCCATAAATGACTGAATTAGCAGATACATTTTTCATCTCATAGTCAAATAAGCTTTTCTGTCCCTGTTTGTTTTCCAGAGCAAGGTTAAAATACATTGCATGTTCAGTTAGTAATTGCCTCCATTCCTGATCTGTAAAAGCAGTGACCATTTATTTGATTTACGTTTTTCCAGTTTCAGGGCTGTTGCAGGAAAGATACCGGTGACTACTTGCAGGTAGCTGTTTATACAAAGATAGAGCCTGGAGAATGTGAGAGGGAGCAGAGAATAATCCAGTGTTGCCTTTGTTGTGGGCATGAGAGAGTATTGACAGGTAACTGGAAAGCAATCAGTAAAATACACACACAATTGTGTCCCGTTTTCCATCCCCTTTTCCAGCAGAATACTTAGATGTTAGGGAAGAAACTGATTGTCTGTATATACTCTGCTGATCTTGAAGTACCTTCTATTAGAATTAGGAGTATTATTATGCTAAAATATGTCTGAATCCAAGTGCCCATGACCTGTGCATCTCTGAAGTATGAATCTGCATGTGCTCTCCACATCTGAAGCAGTTTCAAAATCCTGCTTTTCAGATGTTAGGAGAAGAATTCTGAATCAAGGTCTTGCCATTTAAAAACGCTAAAAGCATTCTCTAAGCTCGTGCTATATGGTAAACTGCAGGTATTTTAAAAGCAATTAAGATAAGTTCTACTGTTAATGACTTCAGAACTTTTTTTTCTTTAAATTGTTTCCGTTCACATCTAAAGATTTTTTAAAGTGCTTCTCATTTGTAATGCTCTTTTTTTTCACTGTGACTGAATATAGAAACTGATTACCAAGTTCATGAATTTTCTGAAGCCCAGTGCAGGCGGTGTTAGCATCTGCTTCCTGACTGTTATTTATAGGTTCTGATTACTGGGTTTCTGGCAGCACTAGTCCCTTCTTTTAATGACACTTAAGGCTTTAAATAATTCTGTAGCCCTTTATGAGCAGCAGCAGATCTTTAAAAATGTTAACTACTTCTTCATAGGATTACTCTAATTGCATGGCACTTTTTAAGTACAGTATTTACTACTACTTAAAAATACATTTCTTTCCTATTTCTGACAGAAATCAGAATTGGTAGTTTTATGAAACTAGAACCCATAAGTTAAGCTTGTCAAATAGTTTTGAGAAGCTGTATTGTGCACTATTGTAATGTTTTTTCATTACTTAAAATGTCCACTTTTCATTTTATTTTAAAATACTCTATTCGTTTTAATTTTTTTCTTCCTCTATGCAATATTGCTCACTGACTTTGAAAGGTAAAATATCTTATACAATTGTACCAAAAAAAAAAAATTTGCTTTTTTTTTTTTTTCATTTGAGGGGAGAAAAAAGGTGATTAGATGATTCCATGACTGGGTGGCTCTTAAAAATGACCCCAGCCTGCTGTGAAAGTGTATCAGGAGCAAACATGACCTGTAGTGTTTCACTGAAGGGAAGCAGTCATTATTAGAAAACAAGACTGGATGCTGGCATCTTAAGTATCTGAAGTGAATTTAATGATGAATATTTAAATTTTGGGTGATGGTGGATATGAAAAATAAAATGTTCCATGTCTGGAAAGTGATTTTAGTATTTCTCAGTCATTAAATATGGAAAGTTAATTATTGTGAAAAAGATCTTTACTCTCAACTGAACAGAAAGTACATAACTGGAATTTGACCTGAAAGATTATTTACTGGAGGTTTTATTTCAAAGTAAAGAAAGTGTAAGTTCCATGGACGAGGTACAGATATTCCACTGTTTGTTTTCTGGCACCTGTTCAGGGTGGCAAAAGATATCCAGATATCTGTTTCTCTGTTATTTAGTTACTAATGCCTGTATGTCAAATATTAAAACTGTCCTGGCTTGGCAAATGAGAGGTTTAAATTGAAAGCCTGGCATTTAGAAATCTCATAAACTGAAGATTTCATACTAAATTTGTGTACTAGAATTAGAGTCATTTTTGTTATTTACTATCTGGAGTGCCTACTTGGTTCCTGAGAGCTGGAGGTGTTCAGCAGCTAGGAGCTCAGAGCAGTGAATATTAAGGTTTACATGCATCTCTATGCCAGTAAAACAGGTCTAGAAAGTAAGTACAATCCAAGTAATCTAAGGTTAGTCTACAAAAAAATAAAAACAAAAAAACCTGTAATGATAACATTCCTAACATTACAACTCATGTGAGAGATTACCACTAAATTTAGAAAACCTCAATGAAGATGTTTTCAGCATTTCTTAGACCATGAGTGCTCAGGAGATTATTGTTTGCAGGATAATTTTTCAACTTGCATAGATTTGCTCAGGTGTCTAACTCTGGTCTGAAACGTGGCTTATCAATAAATGTTGTTGGACTTAACCTTTTGATATGAATGTAGGATGTGTGAATGTACTTTACATATGAATGTACTTTTTTTTCATTTTCACTAGAATTATTAGGCATAAAATGTGGACTTCTGACACTGGGACATTTCTCTCATTTCTCTATTTTTATGAGGTTACTGCATTTTCCTTTTGATAATACATCATTTTATTTTCAGCTTATGAACCTACTGTTCTGCCAAAAGAACTTGTTTTCCTGTCAGTGCTGACAACCACCCAATACGATACAGCAGTCCTTATGCAGATTTTGTTTTATGTCTTATAAAAGAGACAAATGAATGGTATTGAAGACTGGTTCATTCTCATTAGTTGAGGATCTCGTATTCCTTTGTCTCTGCAAGCAGATGGTGCTTACATGCTCACTCATCATTTAGTTAGTCAAGACTTCTAAGGTCAGCATGGTGAAGTTACGGGAGTTTAAGCTTTCTGTAGTTCAGTGATGCACCCGTCACATCTCAGTCTTTGTGATTTTCATGGTCTGAACAGACAACATCTCTACCTGGACCTTTTGTTCCAAAATGTAGCTTACAGTTTCTGATTTGCAAAGTAGAATACTAAATAGAAAGGAGTGATCTGCAGGGCACCAAAGAAATTCCAGATGCTAATAAATTTAGATTGTAGGTCTGTACAGTTTTTGAGATGATGATGATAATTTCTGTGATAAATTTTTAGGTTTTTTTGGTATTATAGTGTGCTACCTATTTTTCTCGTTGTTTTATTTCTTAAGGGCAGTGACTTCAGAGTAACAGATTTCTTTAACAGCACAATAAGTGGAGATGATATGAATAGGTGATTAGTATAATTGTACCTCCTGCAGTCATCTTCATAAATCTTACTCAGTCTTGATTCTACAAAAATTCACAGAATCACAGAATCATTAAGGTTGGAAAAGATCAGTAAGATCATCTAGTCCAACCATCAACCCATCCCCACCATACCCACTAACTACGTCCCTCAGTGCCACATCCACATGGTTCTTGAACACTTCCAGGGACGGTGACTCCACCACCTCCCTGGGCAGCCTGTGCCAGTGCATCACCACTCTTTTGGAGAAGGAAGTTTTTCTTAATATCCAACCTGAAGTTGTTTTCCTCAAAGCAAAATGAAGGCAGTATTAATGAGCTTCTTGGGTCAAGCGTGCTCGTTGTCCGCTCCATGCTACGTGTTCTTGATTACTGAACAAAAACCCAAGCTATTTTCAATAATACTTAAGCATAAGTGAGACTTCAGAACTGTATCTGGATGTTCAGAATTTTTAGTGTGTTTATACCCTCTTTCTGGTTACTTGCTCTCAGTTTCATGAGTTTCTCTATTACTCTAATGTAAGTGATGTAAAAAGTTCAGACATTGTGGTACACTGGATTCGTATGTATGTTTTATGTGCGATTTATTTCTATGAATATTCAAGGCTGTTTTTTTAAGTTTCTTCATAAGGTCACCAAAGTATGGTTGAAGGTGTGTACTTGAGGTTAATGTGGAAGTCATGTCAGAGATCTTTGTTCTGAAGTGAAAAGGACATGAGATGGTTTGGATTTGTCTTTTGTGTATCAGGAGTTTATAATATCAGCATAAGACAGACTGCTTGCTATTCTCTCACTGAGGAAAGATTAATGAGAACGTAAAATGGTAAATGATGATTTTTGACCTTGATGATTTTGGCATTTCTCAGAATGCCTCATAAATATATGGATTTATTAACAAAGATGTGTTTGGAAGCCCTTGCTGCCTCTGGTGGACTTTTGGCTTGGGCATTTCTTCTTCCTTTCTGATGGAGCCATGCCCAGGTTCTCATCCCAACCTCCAGCTCAGACTTAGTCTTCTGAGAGGTCTTCCTCCTGCTTTTCAGCTTGGGATTTTCTATCAAATTAAATATAGCGTCTCATAATGCAGCAGATTAAATTTAGCAGAGGGAAAGATAAACACACTGATGTACCTGCAGCCTTGGCCCTTTGACCTCTCACATAGCCGTACACATGCCAGTCTCTCCACTTGCTGACACAAGGCCCACTAATTATGTGGCCATGGAACCTTGCAGTGCTCGTAAGTGGACTGAGGGTGAAGTTGCACAGGAAGGAAGATAAGAGGGGCTTTGGCAAGATACAGCAGACTGCACCTATCAGGCATAAGGTTGTCAGAGAGGTGGCTGTCTGGCTCCACTTCTGATATGATTGCCCCTTTTTATCTTTCCATCTCTTTCTTTTGCCCCTCCCTCCAGCCTGTTCCTCTGCATTTCCATCTCTGCCAACTTTGACATGGTCCAGAAGCATTGCTTAGTAGTAAGTATGCGTATCTCCACAGGCCCCCTCAGATGCCTATCATACTGGTATACGCTTATTTCCCCTTATCAGTTACAAAGTCCAGACTGATGCTCTTCAGATCTCTGCCTGTGTTTTCTTAATGGCCCATCAATTAATGGCTGAAGAGTTTTGGTTGCCTTTACTGTCTCCCTTATTGCTTACTTATCAGGTTTCTGTCTCTTGTGTTTTGTTAATGGCCTTTCCGTTTATTTCCCCTTCCCTGTGAGGTGAGAAGGTCTTTAATCTGATGACTCCAGTGAACCAGATGCTCTCACATTCCTCAGACCCTTATGTTCTCTTTTTAGCAATATCATTGAGTGCAGTGATGATGGAGCACTTTGAAGTAGCTGCTGTGAGCAAGAAGTCGAACTAATGGAGGCATTAGACAAAGAATTTTGCTTTTTTCCACATGCATGTGAAGTAAATAATAGCTCAATAAGATAACATATTTTATGATGATGCACACATTTCAAGATAAACTGGGGTAAGAGGTGCATCAGACTGTCTGCAAGTAACTTTTGTTAATTAGTGAAAGCTGTCACTGTAGTGAATTGAGGACATCGCAGACTTAACCAATTAGAAAACTGCTGATTATTTGCATCTCAGGTTTGATTTCTGCAAGTCTTCTATTTCCATACTGACAAGGAAAGAACTTGCTTCCAATTATTTGTCATAGGATGGTAAAGAAATTGTTTAGTTGTAATTATAAAGTTTTGGGTTTTTTTTACCTTAAACAGAATGCCATTTTAAACAGCAATGTTCTGCTGTAATGCTGACTAAATAGGCAACAATAAAATGAGCCTTTTATGAATTTGTGGGATTTGTCAAGATAGAAATAACTTGTCTCATTGTTTATTTTGTTTATTTGTAGGATATTGCTGTAAGCACACTTTGAATGCTTAAACAACTTTTTCTACATTTTTACCACTGTTGCATTTTTTCATTTGCAGAATCCTGCTGTGTCCAGTTCCAGCTGGTCCGAAGTAGATGTGTTGATCCTGGCTGGAACAATTGGTCACGTTTTGAGTTTGGGAGCAAGCAGTTTTATAGAAGAGGAACATCAAACCTGGTATTTTCTTATTAATACCCTTTGTCTGGTTCTGTGTCAGGAACTTTGTAGAAATCATTTTCTTCTGCAAGAATGTGACCTTCAGCTTGGCACCATTGTGAAACAGAATTCTGATGGTATTGGAGAAGCCTCAGAATGCAAGCATATAGGTGTACCAGCAGCAAGTGATTCAAAACTAGGCAAGGCTGCATCTTCAGCTGAATTCGTAAAAGGATCAGATAAGTGGATAAGCTTAGCAAGTCCATGGATCATTCTTATTTGCTGTCGACTCCTTCGATCCTTAAATCAGACGGGAGTCCAGTGGGCTCATCGGCCAGACTTTGGACACTGGTTGACAAGGTAGGTAACTGATTTATTTTCATACTTTCTGTGTATTTTGGAAGTTAGTTTGTGTTTTGTTTGAAGTATGTGAACATTTCTGTACGATCTCTGTATTAGAAATTGCTGTAAATACAAGGGGAGTAAACAGTGAAGCAGCATAAGGAATTTTTCAGTGCAGGAGTAATTCTTCATGTACTATCAATAGATTACAATCTTAGCCCTGCACCATGACTTATCTAATTAAACCTATCGTGTATAATTGACATTATCAGAGGCAAAAAGTAAACATTTTCTATGCGTAAGTCAACAGTGGCTGGTTTGGGAAATTAAAAAACACTTTATAGAATTAAACCCTTAATTTTAAAGCTGAAGGTTCTGCTCAATTCCAGATTTCATTAAGTTGTAGAAAAAGGTGCTGCACATAGAGTTTTTCCATCTGTCACAGTCATTTAATGTGTGGGTGGAAAACTGAAGGATTTTTTCAAATGTAGTATGGTAAATAGAGAAAGGGAATTTCTTGAAACTTGAAGTGCACTAGAGAAAAGCTTTTACTACTTCAACTGCCTTTTAGTATTGTGAAGAACTACAGCCACTATTCAGTGATAGAAAGTACTTGATATTTGAACTTTTTTTTGGATGTTATCTGGTAGATGGAATTGCAACACCTTGCAGCTGACTAGTCAGTGTTTTGCAGACAGCAGATGGGGAGGCTTTTTGTAAGATAAAGAGATTTCTTGCCAGTATCTCACAGCACGTTGTTGAAATGTCATTCATTGTTCATTAATAGAGACATGAGTAAATCAACCAATATGAAACTTGTTACATATTGGCAGCCTCACAGATAAAATGCCAATTGCTATGACAGGCATGAGTGCTGAAAGACATGACTTATGAGGAAGTTTATTGCATTACGGTAATTGTGCTATGCCAGAGCTTTCACCGTACTTCCTCTTGCAGTGTGGTGAGGGATTGAGGAAGGAGTGTTTATATGCAGTGCTAGTCACAGAAAACTCCTTCATTGTGAGGTAAGTCACTATGTGACAAGTCCTATAGTAAATACAGGATTAAGTGTGATTCAGTGTGACTGGGAGGATTTTTAAAAATATTTATTTATTTTTAAGATTAACCCTCAGTATCTTCCAAAGATTTAGTAGTTGAATAACTTTCTGGTCCAGATGTCTTTTTCGGGCTGGCAACTCTTTTCTTTGGAGTGTACTACTATAATGCCATGGAAGAAGACTTGATATTCTTGCAGCTAAAAAAATTGCATTTGTTTCAAATATGTGCTGTTGCTGCTGTTGTCCCCCAGGAATGTTTACTAGCACTTGGAAATATTACCAGCCTTCTAAACGTTGTGGACTTACCGCCAAAGATTCTGTACCAGTTAAGTGCACCTTCACCTCGCCACCTTTGACTTCCTGCTGCTAAGTGTGCCTATGTAGAGCAGCAAACCCTACTGTAGTGGGGACTCGGGGATGTCACAGGCAGAATGTAGTCTGCAGCTAGATCAGATGCTTCTCAGGCTTCCTGAATAACAACAAAAGCTGGAAAATCCTTTAAGCTCAGCTCTAACACTCTTACTAGGCTGGTGGTTGTCTCCTGGCTTAGTCTTTTTTTCTTCTGTGTAGAGGGATGGGAGAAGGAGTTTACTGTACTGTTTCATTTTTTTAATGTGATTTTAAATTGGCACTCGTTGAGATTTCTGTTGGCCTACTTAACCATCCTATTAAGGTCTCTCTAAATGGCACACAGCTATCTGATATACCAGCTGGTCTTCCAGTTTTGCATTGTTTGCATTTGCAGACTTGCCCTCTGTGCTCCAGGTCTCTAAGGAAGATGGCCCCAGCGTGAAGCCCTGGGGTTGGATGCTAGCGAGTGGCTTCCAGGTGGAGTTTGTGCTGCTGATCAGAACCCTGTGTACTGGCAGCTAAGCCAATTTTCAGTCTGCCTCTCTGTCCACTTATCTGATCTGGACTGCATCAATTTTCCTGTGACGATCTTGTAAGAGAAGTAAAAGCCTTGTTAAAGTTCAGATAAACAACATCGCCTGCACTGCACTCTTCAGTGAGCTAGTCATCACAGAATTCTATCAGGTTGATTTACTATTACTTCCCCTTCATAAAGCCGTAACAGTCATGTAATTAAAGCTGTGTGCCTCCTTGGTGAGAAGAGCTGAAGTACTGGCAGCTAGGTATCAAAACTGAAACTTACCAGAGAACTGCTTCTTGTGTTTCCCTCCTAATTATAGCTTCATATTTGATTGTAGTTGCTTTGATCTTGAAGCAAGTAGAAGAGAAAAGGTCCTACAAGTATAGCCATAGGCTATCATTGCTTGTTTGGCAATAATGGTATATTAAAAGAGCTGTTACCTTACCAGGCAATGTACCTGTTGTCATGCATTTCCTATCACAGGCCCTGTGTTTTACCAGCCCAGCTGTTGCTTTGTCAGTATGGTGAACTGGAATGGCTGGAAAAATATCCCAGGGTGGTGCAGAAAACTTGTCTTTCAGATGAGATGGATCATGTCCCATTCTAGTTTACCATGCATCTTAACTGGCAAATGTTCTGCCACAATCTGTGGACTGGATTAGTATGGAAGGAATGAGTGTGCAAGCCAGTGCTGTTGCTGTCCAAATTCATTTGAAAAAAAAAAAAAGGCAGAAGTATCTGCACTTCTGAAATGCAGCATACGTAAACATTTTTTTTCTGCTATTGTCAAGCATTGCTTATAAAAACCAACTTGCCTGTCAAATGTGGCTGAGAAAGAATTAATGATTCTCAAGCTTCCACTTTTTCAGTCTTTAAAAAAAAAAAACTGAGTCCAGAGTGCAGTACCATGGCGGGCTAAGACAATGTGTAACTGGGGCTACCACATTTCTGCCTTCTTCCTTTCACTGGTCTAACAGCTTCTGCAGTGTTCAGAAAGCACGAAAAGCAGAATCCTGGCATAAGTTGACTCAGGCTGCTGTGAAGCTATATCCTGACATAAATCACAGGAGCCTAGCCTAACAAGAGAATATATTACATGTCACCATGCTAACATCTACTGAAGTTGCTTTATGTGGTTGAAAGTTGACCCAAATAGCAGCATTTAAAGTGCACAGTTTTGGGACATAAGTGATAGATGTGGGTAGGGTAAATCCTGTCTTGGGCCTGAAAGGCCTCGTTAAATGAGCTTCCAAACAATTAGTCAATGAATCAACTAAATCTCTGCACATCTTCTGGTTTTTGACGATCCAAACTCCTATTAGGTGAGCGTGCTTGCATTTTCTTTTGTTAGATATTTTGATGTCTTTGTTGCTTCTCTTTCACAAGAGAATGGTGTGGTAGAGGTGTCTGTTTCCGTAGTGTTTTGATCAGGATTGAGATGATGTACTTTCTTTATAGCATCAGTTAAAAGTTAGTGATAGGCAGAGTTGCATAAAGCACTTATTCCTCTTCCCAAAATGCATTGCTAGCCTGTAAGGTTGATTGTTGTTCTATTTTTAGTATGTGTTTAATTTGCATAGTTGTGTCTTAATAGCATATTTTCTAGTAATATGAAATCAGAACTGTACTCAGATCATGTGTATCTTGATAGTTTGAGTTACAGCTGCTGAGGCTTTTTGTTTTTAAGATAAACTGATGAACAGTCTTTTCTCTTTTTTTTTTTCCTATATTGACCCTTTAGCTATCTGTAGTCACACTCAAACTAATATTTTATCTGGACTGTTCATTTCAGACAAAAAGATTATTGTACAGATTTGTGCATGGAAATATATCAGAAGCAAAGCACAGAAAATCTGTTTACCTATAGCATGTTGAATTTAGCTGTTAAACATACATCGAATAATGCTGAAATTAGGGAAGTATTTTTTGTTGTTTGCAGAGAGATTCTTCAAAACCTGCTGGAAAGAAAAAATACACTTCAGTGGGAAAAAGTGAAACAGAAAAGTAGACAGGTGAAGCAGAAAAGAACATGCCATTCCGAAATTTGGTGATAGTAAGGTCTTCTTTTCAATTAGCTGGTATTCAGATAGCTTTGTTTGAGCTCTGACCAAGATTAAACATCCATACTTGGAAGGTGTCAAAACTCCTGCAGGGCTCACTGTGGAAGGGATGAAGGAGTCAGTGGCAGCATCAGCTTGCAGAGAACTGATGAGCGGCATGGGAAGATAGTATTTTCTTCAAATAATGTACTTAATTCCCCCATCAAGTGCTCTCTCCCAAAAAACTAGCATGCAATGAGACTTCTTTTTTTTTTTTATGTTAGTAGTATGGAAGTAAACAGTTAAAAAGGCTTTAATGAAATTCATGTGAGTATTCACAACTCCTTTCACTCCACTAGTATTGGCAGGAATGAAGTGAGGTCAAAGCAAGTAGAAGAAAATGTATTCAGTCTTTATCCTGATACCAGAAATATGAAAGTGTAGATCACCGGCTGTGACAGTAAGAGCATGCAAACAAAGCTGCTTCTTCAGGCTCTCTATCATGAATCTCTTGGTACTTTCATTTCCATTTTGTGGCTTAGACAAACACCACTATATTTCAGCTGAGCTAGAGCACCATGTTTCTGCGTGGGTTTCTTGGTTTGGTATCAAAATCATTGAGAAATTTGCTAAATGGCTGAATTCTGTGTTGAGCAACTACAGTTCTCTTTCAAAATACATGCTAATTTAATATATACTTAGCTGCCTAATTTTAAGAACCTTGACTGGAAAATGTGGAAACTGTAGGTGGTCTGTAGTGACCCAACTTAACTTGCTATAAATACTGCTTTATTTGCATCTTCAGCAAACTCTGTGACACACTTAAACACAGGCTGGATATAAACCCTCGTGCTAGCAGTAGAGAATGTGCCATTAGTGACTGGTGTGCTAAAGTCTTAAAAAGCCTTCCTTTCCTCTGGGCCTTTTCTAAGGATTTCCTTTTTTCTTTTTCCCCTTTTTTTCGTTTCTTTCTTTTGTTTCTTCACAGAGTATGATTTGCAGTGTTCAGTGTGGGGAATGGCAGATGTTATTGGAAGTCTTGCTGGATATAGCACTGCTTATTACCTCTTTCAGATAGGAATATTCTTAATAATTTGCCTGATTTGATTTATCTCACAGTCATGCAATAAATAGCAAAGGAGAATACGTCCTGAAAGTGTTCTTTTAAAACTTACCACAAATGATCATTTAAAAGATGCACTGGTTACTAAATTAGTTCTTTACGTATAAGATGATAGGAAATGTTGCACACATTATCTTCACAGGGTGTTGCAAAAATCCGTTCACTCCTTATTCAGTCTCTTCTGTAGGAGATAAAAACCTCTGAGGGCAAGCACCCAGGACACATTGTATATACTATAATGTTCTGATTCATGTTGCTTTTCTCTACTGTTCTGCAGAGAGCAGTGCAACTCCTGAGAGTCTTCTATGAAGTGCTTGACTGGGTCCTGCAGGGAGGACTAACAGGGCAGTTTTTCTGCCCTGTATCCTTTCATCTGTGACATTTCCAAGCACATAAGCTGTCACAAATATTGGTTAAAATCCTCATAAAGCTTATACCATCATATAGGAAGGTAGACCTATTGGCAGTACTGTAATTTAAATTAAATCAAAGGTAAAACTGGAGTTTTATAAATGTGATCAGAGTTAATGCGGCCCTGGCTTAGTGTCACTTTGCTAAACTTGATGATCTTTTATTGTGGCATTTTGAAGTGTGGAAGACAGAGATGGAGCGCTTGGTTCTCATGCTCTGAATAATGTTATTAAAAGAAGGTAAATTAATAAGATTTGTATTTCTGGGTTGTTTGAGATGCTGAGAATATTTGCAGTAGGCAAATTTTAGCAACTCCTTTATAATAAAGGCCTTTCTGGAATTCTGTAGCTAGCTGTAGTAGGTATGAAGAGCAGATCTTTACCTTACCCCCTTAAATTTTGCAATACTAAGTGATATCACTGTAGATTTAAATATACAGCTTTTAGCAGCAAGTGTTATGAAATGCTCTTGGGTCTGTAATGACTACTAGATACTTAAAATGAAGGGGAATAAATAAACTGTATCTGTACTCTTGGCCATGATGCAAGTTCTGTCTCTATCCTTTGAATGTATTGATCCACTATGAGGGGGTGTAGTTGTGTAAGAGAATCATATTGTGTTGTTTGTCTGTGTATATTTTTAAGAGTAAGTAAGTATATTTATGGTCATTACAGTTAGGTAGTATTTTATATGTCTAAAATTAAAACAAATGCATGTGTAGTTATTTAAAAATGGGAAATAACACTAATTTCATAATGTAAAAATCTTTTATGCCTTATGCCGGAAAATGAAATGCTGTAGTGTAATCAAAATGTACTGTTTCAAAATGCATAAATAAGAAAATTCAAGTTTAAAAGCCTTCGACTCTTTTCCATTATCCAATAAGCAGCTCAGTTTTTATATAATTAAGAGAATAGCTAGTGTATGGTGGAACACAATAATGCCACTTCAAGCATGCATTCTTGAATAGGAAGCCTCATTAATAAAATCAGTTTTTTGAAACTACTAAAATATTTTACCATGCCTCTTGGAAAATTTGTAACTTATCTCAGTGCAATAATTAATTTGGCAATACAGTACTGTAGCTATGGTTCTGTCAAATGTGCTTCACAGTAATTACAATGGTTTGAAGGTTTCTCTGTTTGTATGTTTCTTTTTCTGCAGTTCTGAGCACAAGCCTGAACTCTCCATCTTGGCTGCAATTTCCCTAGCTATGATCTTTGTTCTGGTTCAAAGAAGATGCTCCCTGGTTTCAAAAATTGCTATGGCACTTGGGCTCCTGGGAGTCTACAGTTACCGGGCAGCCATTGGAAATGTCGTATTTCCATGGCAACATGACAGCAAAGATATTTCAAAGTAAGTTAATCAACAGATATGTAAATCTGTTTCTAGAAGGGTGTTAACACTTTCAGTGTCGGGGATAGAGTGCAAAGGGATGTTATGATTAGACTGTAATCAAATTCTTATGAATAAAACTATATTTTGTAGATGACTGGCACACAGTTCTTGTGATGTGTGTATTAAGCCTCATGAAGTGCCCTGCAACTATGTCAGATTAGAAGTTATATAGTTAGTCATATAAGAACTAATCTGAAGAAAATCCAGTAGTCATTCCCTGTATTTTTTGCTAGAAAGAAACCCCAAATGCACCATCTCCTCTTGTTTTAAATGGATTTGCCACATTTAGCAGAGAACGTGTCAAGTTCATTTAGCTATTCACTAGTTTTAAAAGATGATTATACAGTAATTGAGAGTGTTGCTTTTCCATATCTTTCTTTTGCAGTCGAGTATTTTTGTAATGTATGGCTGTAACAAAATTCTTCTTGATACCTAGGCTGTGCTGCGCAGTGCACACTGAGGACTTTCATGTGAATCGTGAATTTCTTACAGAACTAGTAACTGCAACTGTAAGGAATTTATTAGCATTTTTACCAGTGACGACTTCTGGAGTGTAGTGAAGTGACTAGTTTTCTGGTGGACTTTTTTATCATTGGATTGTAACTGGCTCTGCAGCACTAAGTTTACGTAAATATCGGAGATGTGGAAAACTTAGAGTTGGGAAGGGCATTCAAAGAGGAGGGGATGATTGTGGAAGACAAGTATAATGAATATCTTATTATATTATACGAATAATGTATAATATTATATACGAATATATACGAATTATACGATTCGTAATATTACGAATGCGTATTGAATGAATTCTCTCACATTTATTTTTAATTTGATATAGATACAAGTGGTTTCTTTTGGGACTTTTTAATTGGAGGTCAGAAATTCATAAGATATGCAGATGGAAAAAGTCCTGCAGGAAAAGATCTTAGGACATATATATCAGATTTGCTAACAAGGCATTTTTTGTAAACTATATTTGTGTTTATATATATATGCAGATATGTTTACATACATTCCATCTTTCCGAATATTGAAGATAGTTCTAATTCTGAACCAGTGTTAACATTGTATGTTCTTTCTGCTGACTGTTAAAACAATGACGGAATCACAGAATTGTAGTGGTTGGAAGGGACCTTTGGGTATCATCCAGTCCAACCTCCTGCTAAAACAGGTTCTGTACAGTAGGCTATACAGGAAAGTGTCCCGGTGGGTTTCGAATATCTCCAGAAAAGGAAACTCCACAGCCTCTCTGGGCAGTTTGTTCCAGTGCTCTGTGATCTGTAGCTAGTGGGGAACACCGCTATTTACAGGCCTCCAGCTAGACTCTACACCACTGATCACAACCCTCTGAGCTCTCAGTTCTCTTGACGACCTCACTGTCCACTCATCTATCCCACACTTCCTGAGCTTACTTACAAGGATGTTATGGGAGACAGTGTCAAAAGCCTTGCTGAAGTCAAGATATACAGCAACCCCTGCTCTGCCCTCACCTACCCAGCTCCTCGTAGAAGTCTAACAGGTTGGTCAAACATGATTTCCCCTAATCAACTACTGCTGACAACCTTCTTTTCCACTTGCTTGGAGATGACATCCAGGGTAAGTTCTTCTATCACCTTCCCAGGATCAGAGGTGAGGCTGAAGTTTCCCGAGTCCTCCTTCTTGCCTTTTTTGAAGACTGGAGTGATATTGTCTTTCCTCTGGTCTACAGGGACCTGTCCCATTCTCTCTAAGCCTTCACAGATAATAGAGAGTAGTTTGGCAATCAGTTCTGCCAGGTTGCTCAGCACTCATGGGTGCAATGGTAAATTTCAGTCTGCAGAATTTGGCTCTGTGATTGAAAGTGTTTTTGAAAGCATGTGTGATTTCTGGGTTTAACCTTGTTTTTGTGTTCGAGTAAGGTCCTTGGAGTTGCAAAAAAAAAACCAACAAAAAATGCAGCGTGGGACAAAACATTAAATACAGCAATTGAGCTACAAATGGAATGCAATTAGAGAAATAAGTGGAGTACTTAAGACAAAAGCCTTTTCTGAGAACTTACTCATTCTGTACTCATCATAGTGATTTTAATTACAAGAAGAAAGATAAAGGGCTTTTATATTATTTCACCTTAAATAGTGAATATGATAATGTGCTTAAATTGTGTCAGATGTTTATAAATCTCTAATTATATAGAGATTTAAAAGGTGCTCTCAAGATTAATGATACAAAGCTTTGGAAAACAAAGCTTTATTGGCAGATATAGGGGTCTTGTACTTAAAACACAGCTTGAAATGAAGTGGCTGTTTATCTGGGAGCAATTAACAAGTGTTTTTTTTATTATTATTTTAACTGAAATATCCTTGTGCTTCTGTGAGTGAGTGCAAATACCCTGCAAGACTCCAGACGCTTGGTTTATACACCTTGGGACAGGTATACACTGTAGTCCATGTTTTCTATGATTCTTCTTTAGACAAGATGCTTTCAGGGTGGGACTCAGTGGTCCTTATGTATTCTTTAATCATATACCTCTAATGAAACAATCATCTTTCTGATTGGAATGGTCATTGCAATTATGAAATATCCCCCAAACCATTCCTACTGAAAGAAGCAGAGCTTTTCAAGATATGCTGCTAAGATTTGGGCTTCTTAAACCTAAAGTACAGGGCCTAACAGAGGAAGCATCGTTTGTCCAAGATCCACTGTTTGCACACAGTGTCTTTTGCAAAACTCCCAGAACAGCATGCCAAATAAGATGGCAGACATGTTAGCAGATTTCAGATGTTAGCTAATGTGTCAGTATAGTAATTCAAGCTCACCTTGATTAGATGGCTGATGTGATAAGTGGTAGAAGTCTATTTAAAATGCCATCATGAACAAAACCAGGACTGTCCTTTCAAATTTGTCTGGAGGTATCTTTATCATATTTGTGACATAAAGTGGAGACAGATCCAGATAGAAGGATAGCTTTGTATAAAATGCTTTTTCATCTGTATGTAGCCGCTGCATGTTTAATTCATGTTTACTTAAGACAGTATCTCTGCTCTGATACCCCATCTTTCTCCCATTTACAAAGTGTTTTCTCTGAATGTAACAACTGCTGGAAGGTAGATAAGACAATGGAAGTGTGTCTGTTCTTCTGTGGCTTGCACTAAGATGACCTCTAAATTAAAAAATGCAAGGAAATAATTTGGCCTTGAGTTTTTTGAGTTCTTTTAATAACGATAGTTTGTGCAATAAAAAAGATGTGTATGTACCGTATTGATGTGAACAGTTGTGCTCTTGCTAAAAAACTTTTAATTCCATTAACCATTAATCTCTTTTTTTTTTCACTTAACTCTTTTAATATTGGCAAATATGTAAAAATTTCCTAAAATTTTGCTTCTGGGTGCATAGTATCATAGAATAGTTTGGGTTGAAGGAGACCATAAAGCACCCAGTCCCAACCCCGTGCCGTGGGCAGGGCTGCCACCTACCAGCTCAGGGTGCCAGGGCCCCATCCAACCTGGCCTGGAAGTTGGGGCATCCACAACTTCTCTGGGCAGTCTGTGCCAGGGCCTCACCACTGTTACAGTAAGGAATTTATTCTAATGTCTGATCTAAACCTGCCTTCTTTTAGTTTAAAAGTTTTACGCCTTGTCCTATCACTACACTCACTGATAAAGGTCAATCTGTAAAGCTGCATGAATGTGTTTGAACACTTTTTGGTAATAATTACATCAGAATTACCAGAAATACTGAAGTAGGGCAATTAATTTCTGCATGAGCCAGAAACACAAGAACTCTGTGAACTTTACTGTTCTGTTCCCTGAAGAAACAGTTCTTTATGCTTTACAAAATAATGCATTTTTAAGCTCAGTTGACTCAAGAATTCTCACTTCTGAGTGAATTGTATTACCATTGTAGAAGACTGTGGTCATTCACCACTCATTTACAAAGGACCTAATAATTCCTGGGGATAATGAATTCTAAATTTTGGATGTGCACATAATATGTATTTTTATTTTTTCCAAAATTAAAAAAAAAAAAAAAGATTGTAATCATAGCATTTTATTGCACGGAATAGATGGGTTCTTTGGAATATTTTTATGTATAGCTTATCTCACTAACGTGGTTTGTGACTCATTTTACCCAATTAATATAGGACTGTCAATGTGTTCTGATAGATATTTGCTCTCCTGGAAGAGCAGGTCATAGTTTTTAAGCATACTGGCCCTTACCTTTGTCAGCTTTTTTTGAATGAGATACTGTGTGTTCTCCAAAAGCTGACTTTCATTGGAAATGGAGTGTGAAATCAGTTTATAGGTGTAATGAACATGACAGTTATACACTTTATACTTAAAATATTTGGTTTTTTTTAGGGATTTGAAAAATGCATATGATGTCGAGTTAAAATGTGCTGGTTTGTATTAGATATACAATAGTGTAAGGTGACAAAATGTCTGAGGAATGCAGGAATTTTAGACTGAAGTAAGGTTTTTCAATAGTTTAAAAAGAAATATATATTTGTGTTAATGAGTTCTGAAAAACTGTTGAACAGCTTAAAAGGATAGTTGTTTTAAGTCAATTTATTTTCTGACACAGGTTACTCTAAGGAATATTTTTAGGGAAATTCTTTATGCTGTATAAGTGGAACATTTATATGGATAGTATTTATGGATCTAGACCTTGAATAGTAATAACACATTCATTTTGGTTACATTAGTTGACAATTTTATTTTTATATTTTAGTTTACGCTAGTTTTTTAGCGCAGTGTTTTATTTAGTTGCTTTGGAGTTGTTGTCACTTAGATGGGAACCAGTTTTAGAATGTTGTGTATTTGACAAAGACCACTAATAAAAAAAATGGCCAGCACTATACTAGCCTTAGAACTTGGTCTGTTTGGCAGAACTGAATAGACTTTTTGCATCTCTCTCGAAAAAGAATTTTTTGACCTATGAAATTGATACTAGTAAGTAACTTATGTTTCTAGTTCATTTGCTTATTCAGATACATATATTATTATGTTTTCTTTTTAGGGGGATTACTGAAGCTCGTTTTGTTTATGTCTTTGTTCTTGGAATAGTCTTCACTGGCACTAAAGATTTACTAAAGTCACAGGTTATTTCTGCGGACTCCAGTGTGAAGAGTACAGGATTATGGGAAGTGTATAGTGGATTGGTTCTACTATCAGCCCTCCTATTTAGACCACACAATTTACCAGTCTTGGTATTTTGTCTGCTGATACAGACAACGATGACGAAATATATCTGGAGACCTTTGAAATTTGATGCGACACAGATTACCATAATGCACTACTGGTTTGGCCAAGCTTTCTTCTATTTTCAGGTAAGCTGAGTGTTCTCCCTGCTATGGGGCTGGGAGGGGGAATGTTTTTCAAAAGAAGTGTTCATGGAGTGTGAAGTGCCAACTAAGTCTTGGAGTGGGAGAGTTCACTGAGTTCTCAGGATTATTATGTTTCTAACTGTACTATTAACCTTTCTGTCTCAGAATCAGGAAAGAGTATGTACCCTGATAACTTGATACCCTCAGTGCAGAGTCCCACATTTGTCAGGAATATTAGCTGTGTAAACTGTGGGGCTTTGGTCTGTTTGTAGACTTCCTAGCTACTACTATGGTGGTAGTAAACTGAAAATTATCAGCTCAGTTGATTAGTAACAGGAAGATGTATTTTTGTGCCTGATTCTTGAGCCTTCCAAAACCTTTGGTAGTATCACAATATATTTATATGCAGTTCAAGACTGAAGGGAATCTCTTTGTCAATGTAATGCATCTTAGGAGAATCAAAACTAACTGGTGTTCTTATTATAATATATGGTATCATCTTTCCTGGAGAATCTAATAATTTCAGTGACATTTCAGTGCAAATAAGGTTGCAATTACATAAAAACTGTTTTTTAGCATCAAAGCAAGAGAGGCTCTTTGCAATTCTACTAGTTTTGGAAACTTAGTGTAGCAGTGTCCAAAGAGAGCAATAGTAAAGTTAGAAATTATGTTGTTAGGTTCTGGTTTAGGAAGAGAGGCTTTCTGATCTGCTGCAAACTTCAGGGTAAGGGCTGTGCTGGATATAATTTCAAGGCATGGCTGAGGATGTTAAACTGCAGTCAAGCTTAGGGTACTTCACATGCTCTCTAATCCTATTAGTACAGTTTGAGTGTTGGCTTAACTTTGCTCTGAGAGTGTGCATCAAGACAGAATCGTTGGTGGGCATACCATCATTCCTTCCTACACATTTTTCCTTCTGCCTCCAGCTTCCAAGGAGGTAACATTTTTTGATTGAATGTCTTTTGCATGTCTTGAGCATGACAATTCACACAGCCAACTCCGATGATTGCCTTCTGAAAGCAGCCCTTAGTGGGACTGGAAAGAGGCTGAAGGCCTCTGCATACTGAGGTACTTAAGAAACCCAACTGTCAGAAATGTAATGGTGGGTAGGCTGACAAGAAAATCCTTGTTATGAAGAGACTGGTAAGAATAATTCTACTATTGTTGTAAAGCATCTATTTTCCAGTACCTGAAGAAGCCTACAGGAAAGCTGGGGAGGGACTTTTTATAAGGGCAGGCAGTGACAGGACAAGAAGAAATGGCTTTAAACTGGAAGAGGGTAGATTTAGACCAGGTATTCGGAAGAAATGCTTTACTGTGAGGGTGGTGAGACAGTGGCACAGGTTGCCCAGAGAGTTTGTGGTTGCCCTTATCCTGGAAGCATTCAAGGCCAGGCTGGATGGGGCTTTGAGCAACCTGGTCTACAGGGACGTGTCCCTGCCTATAGCGGGGGGTTGGAACTAGGTGATCTTAAAGGTCTCTTCCAACTCAAACTCTTCTATGATTCTATGATTCTGTTTTCATTGATAATGAATTCTTGGAGCTGGCTGAGAATTTCAAAGACCCATCAAATCAGGGAATAGTTGAGACTGAGAGGTACTTCGGGATATTATTTAGTCCAACATCCACCAATCCAAAGGTGGGTCAACAACCTCAGGACTGTGTCCAGACTGATTTTAAGTGCTGCAAAGATGGACACTCTACAGCCTCTCTGAGCAGTCCCTCCCAGCATGTGTGCAACCTAACCAGTGAAAAAACTTAGAGTTGAGTTCATACCCATTGCCTTTCATCCTTTCAGCAGACAGTACTGAGAAGAGTCTGGCTACATCTTCTTACTCCCCCTTGTTAATGTGTTTGTAGACACTGCTATGATCCTTGCTTGGCTTTCTCTTCTCAAAAGTAAACAGACCACAGACTCAGCTCTTTCCGGTAATGTTTGTACATCAGCAGCTTTCTTTCCCATCATCATATTTCTGGTCCATCAGTAGACCTATCCTAGTATATCCATGTCTTTCTTATACTGGGGAGCCCAGAACTGGAGCCAGGACCACAAGTGTCATCTCACCACTGCTCAAGAGAGGGAATGGAGCATCAACTTGAGACAGCTAGCAGTGCTCTCCCCACTGCAGTCCCAAGTGATATTGGTCTTCTATGACCCAATGGCAAATAGCTGATTGACAGGCAACATGGTATCCATCAGCACAACTTAAGTCCTTCTCAGCAAGCTGCTTTCCCAGTGGTCATCCCCCAGCCCATCCTGGCACATGGTATTATTCTTCCCCACGTGCAGGATTTGGCATTTCCTGCTGTTGAACTTCATGAGTTTGTTGTCAGCCCATTTCTCTGGCGTCCCAGAGGTCCCTTTGAATGGCATTGTGTGCAGACTTGCCGAGGGTGTCCTCTGTGCCATCTCCATTAAGGAAGATGGCCCCATTGTGTGAAGCGCTGGGGTTGAACGCTAGTGAGTGGCCTCCAGGTGGAGTTTGTGCTGCTTGCTGATCAGAACCCTGTGCACTGAGCCAGCGGAGCCAATTTTCAGTCCACCTGTCTGTCTACTTATGTGATCTGGAGTGCATCAGTTTGACTGTTAGGATGTTAGAAGGAAAATAAGAGTTTCTTGAAGTATTATATTTGCTGTGGAAATTCTCCAATCTGAGTGCTGTAAAAAATTAGGGAATAACATTTGTGCAAGAAGTTGCAAAAAGTTTGGAAAATGTATCTTTCCATGTGTCTCTCCTGTGCCAAGCATCTTTTTTTCTATAAATGTAATTATGCTATACATTAAAATATATTCGTCCTATACCAATAGAAGGTAACAGATCTTACAGCACATGTGGATTTTTTTAGTGATTTTATACTGATGATATTGAGAAGATGTGTGTTTTAAGATTTCTCTTCTTACCTTATTGACTAATTTTTGTAATTTCTACTACCCTTACCATCAAGGAGCTTTTTGATTTTTAGAAGATTAGAAGTGACTTCCATTTTAATTAGCTGCACATAGGATATCATGCATTTGCCCACCACCCTCTTGACAGTTTTGACATTTCTTCTAGTTGTTTTTCCTCTGAGAGTAATTACCTCTGGCATGATACAGATTTCAGCAAACTTGAGGATATTTTAAAAACTAGCTCTGATGAGGGAGCAAGCCTCAGTGTGTGTAATAGACATGCTGCTGAATCACAGCATCAAAAGCTTAGCAGGGTACTCCATGCATTGTGGTGAGATGGATTTCTTGACCATTCTTTATGCCTCTTTTGTCAATTCAAGATGTGAAGAATGGTGATTGTTAATTCCCAAAGCTTCTAGAAGCATACGAAAGCTTCCCACCTTCCCCCTGCTATTTTCTTTCCAAGACTGGCTTATTATTAAGTTCAGTGTAGGAAACAGAGCAGACCCAGATAAGGAGCTGCCCTGTTGTGTCCAATCATTTGTCTGTAAACTCCAGCCCTGAATAAATGCTTCTGAATTTAGTAATTACTTAGCAAAATGTTTATGCTTCGCTAACGTTTATGTTTAATTTGTATTCTTTTTGGCACAGTGCTCTTAAAATAAGGTATCAGTTTTAGAAGATGTTGACAGCAGTCTCTGGCAGATTTTTTTTTGCTGTTTACTCAGAAAACCAAGGCATGTACCTACCTATACTGTATGTCCAAGACAGAGTGAAATGACAAATGAATTGCAGTGAAATAGGAAGGGTTTTAGATATATCAGTTTTGTTTGTGGCCTTCATACTACTAGAGGTGTTTTGAAAATACAGCAATCAGTTCTGCTAAGGGAAAAAGTTTTCAGGATAGATGGAATTCTCCTCCGTCCCTCACTCTTAGAAAGTTTTCAGTTATCATTTAAAAATGCTGTAATTGCATTTACATTACATTTCCTTTATAGGACAGAGATGAAGAGTTGGACCAACATGATGTTCTTCAGGACAGTAGCTTGTTTCATTTATTCTCTGATGAAAAAAACTGTTCTGTAGCTATGAGAGAGAACAAATTGAATCATACAAGCCTAACAGGTGGTGGGTTTAGTTTTTTGGTCTTTTTTTTTGAAACTTCACAATCAAAGGCAGCTATTTTATATGCAAACTATTACTGTAGAAAAGCAGAGCAGAAGTGTTGGTGGCTCATAAAATTACATAGGCTACAGACATCCCTCAAAATCTAGTCAAAGGTGTCTCTTCAGTTGTCAGGTAGCTCTCAGTTTGTATTGAGAATAAGATTTCCTGTTTGGAACTCTATGTCCAGGGATGGAAGAAACTTCTTCCAACAGTTTTGCTGAAGGAACTTTGCTTATTACATAGTATTCTGATCTAAACCAGTTTGGCCTGATTTGGTGACAGGGGATGAAGGGACCCACAGTCTCTCACCCAGGGAAAAGAAGGAGGGAAGGGAAAAGGTAGGGAGATGGGCCTAGATGGGGAAAAAAACAGTGGCAATGAGGTAAGAGAGAAAGGTAATTTACTAAATATGATAGCAGGATGAGAGATAATCCAATATAATCCAGTATAATTGGAATTGAAGCTAATAAATCAAATAAATGAGAGAGTGTCCAAAACTGAAGGCCTTACTCTAATGCTGTAGGCGAGACGGCTAGGGAGCACACAGAGTAAGTGGGTGAAAAAAAAAAAAAAGGCACAGTCTCGTGACTCCCAGTCAGTTCTGTCTTTCCCTCTGAATGGAAAATGGAAAAGGAATAACAAAGTCTTCTAGGAGCTGTAGTTCATTCTTCTCTGCTGAGACCAGGATGCCAGGACTATCAACAATCCACAGAACTGCAGCATTAACTCTTTCACTACCAGTGCACTACATGATGTTATGGTGTAGAATCATAAATCCATGACAAAACCATAACAAAAAATTGAAAGCCTGGCAACCAACAAAACATACTTCTTAATTATTTTTCTATATATGTTTTATATATGTCTTCCCTATCACAGTACAGACTACTTGTTAAAAGGAAAAACTGTTCAATTTGTGTAGCTTAAAAGCAGGATTGAAGTGTTTAATTGCTATATGTGGCACATATTTACCTGTCAGTCATCTGTTAATGGCACTTAATTGATTGACCATGATTGAACTATAAATCTGGGATTCATGCCACATGAACAACAGAAAAACACTCAGGGATTTCTGTGCAGTTTTGAACACCTAATCTGAAAAATATCTAACCCAGGTGCGTGTTATAAAGACTCTCTTTTCAAGGCAGTCCAGGTTCCCATCTACTCACAGATCAAATTTAAGTGTTGAGGTATACCTCAAGAGTACCACAGATGAAAGACCTCCACAGACGCCATACATGGGTTGTTATGTATATTTCCTAGCTCTTCCTTACCTGAATGATAAAGGGTGTAACTCTGAAAGTTCAGCCCATACTTTTCTTGATGCGGCTTTCTGTTTTAGTAACAGATTTTAACTGTTTGAATAAAGCATTTAAACTTCTTCATTTACTTTGTGGGCAGAAAAGGAAGAGCATTGCTTGGTGACATCTTTTGGATGCCCTCCTTTCTACACTTCCAGTGAAGATATGCTGTTCTTGTTGAGTAAACTGCAGGTGTCCTAGAATTAGTAACTGCCTGTCTTGGTGATGGCCATCAGTACTGAGGTCTTAGATTATGACTGACTAAAGAAAGAGCTGTATTTCAGAAAAAGAATAATGTGTCAGTTATTCTCAAAAATAAAGTGTTAAGGAAATACCACTGGGCTGTTTCTTCAAGACAAGTCTATCAAATTCTCAGCTTCCATATTGACCTGTGATCAGCCTGCCTTAGTACAGCTAATCATTCATTTACCACCTCTGGGCTGATCAATATCCATGGTTGTATATTGGGAGAGAGATGGAAGGGAAGCAGGTCTTTATTGTGTAGGCATGAGATCCATTGCTGGCACAGATTTAAATATCTTTTCTGACTTTCTTTCCTCAAATTTTGAGGTTACAGGAACTACCACTATTAAACTGGCTGGACTCAGAGTTGCACTGGATTTTTAATTTTCAGGCAGGCATAAAGATCTTATGTAGCATACAGAAATGTTAATACTTTTATCATTGACGTACAGGAATTGAAAAACACTGAAACTTGTTGTTGATGTGTATCAGATTGGATACTAAATTTAAACTGTGCTAACTAAGTGAGGCAGGACAAGAGAAATATAAACTAAATATAAAATCCTTCCATCTGGAAATAGGAGAGGGATTTGGAAAACTACTTTTTGCACATGTCCTGGTGTGACTATGACAAGAATGAGATTTCTTGTCTATGTTTCTGAGTCCTTATTAAATCTCGACAGGCAAGATGATATGTAATGACAAAAGCAGGAACTCAGTCTCACTAAGTGTGGAGTATAAGTGATGGCCTTTTGAATAGGATAGTGAGTAAAAATAGCTTTATTCAGGATAGCATATTTAATGAATGAGGCAGGATTCTTTTGAAAAGGATTATAGAGTCCTTAAAGACTTTATGAAACAACAGCAGTAAAAATCCTAAGTGTGCAGAATAAGCAAGTTTCATAGGAATAGATTTTATTATTATCATTATTAATCAGTCAGTATAGTTCAAGAAAGGGGGGAGAAGATAAAGTTCTTGGTTGTGTAAGCTAATACTTTAATTTTGAGTAGGAGTACAAAAAAAAAAGTATTGAGTACATATGCTTTGATCTTACACTTGTTTTTGTTTTCTATGTATTATCTGTGTTGGGACCCTAAGTGCATCTCTTGTCTAGGAATTCTTTAGCAGAGTTCAAGGTCACCTCCTACGCTAAGAGGAACTGTTGTGAGAAAAGGTAGAAGCAGTGGCCTGGCCATTCTTTCCTTTGGGAGCTGCTTTTAATCTAATGTTTTACTGCTGGCTCCTGTCAGTGCTATGTCACAACATGTAAAAAGATATATCAGTGTCCCATCTCAGTCCCGATCTGGACCCAAACCACTTGCTAGTTGGGTCCACAAGCTGGCTCTTGCAGATCTCTGACAATTTGAACTTAAGGCTAATTTATTAAACTGCTGCAACTTACGTGACACACTAACTTCTTTTAACTTCTTTTTGTTGCCCTTTACTGAAGATTTTTTTGACTACTAAATATGAGCAGGGGTTGCTTAGACAGGTTTTGCAGTCTTTCACATCCGGGCTGTATAAAATCCTGAGCAACCTGGTTAAGTCCTTTGTGGCTGAACTTGCTTTCAGCAGAAGGTAGTACTTGAAGATTTTTGAGTTCCCTTCCAAGGTGGGTTATCTTTTGTTCTATTGATCCTGTGTTATTCATGTGAAATTGGGTGAGACTCACCTTGCTTTTCAGTCTTGTTTTAGTAGTTAGGATAATTGCTTTGCTTTTTTTCATTGATTTACAGAAAGTATTAAATAAAGTTAAAAAGAATCCAGTATTGACAAACAGAGACAACTGATATATTTTGTCAGTGCCATACTTACTTGCCTGTGTCATTTTATTGTAACTTTGTGCACCTCTTGATGAATTTGTCCACAAGCTTGAATGATAGACTGATTGTTTAGTTTTAAGCCCTGAGTTATCCATATATTTTAACTCACACTTGCTTCCCAGAAGCATCCTGTATCTTTGTCATTGCTACTTGCTTTTCAACATGCAGTGACAATATAAATAATTATATTATTCTTCCTTAGCCGTAGCAGCTCTTAAAAAGTATATATGTTGCTATAAATATTTCTGAAGCTATTTTAGTTACCTTGGACAGGAGCTCATAAACGAAGAAAAATTGATGTATTTCTTTACTGGTTTTATGTTTGTTTTGTTTGCATCCTTAGAGCAATGTATCTGTAGTAGAAGTGAAAGGAAGTACAGTCTCAAAACCTTTGAGGCTTGTTTATACTCAAGTTATTTTTTATTTCTGGAAGAGAACAGCATAGGCTTGTATGTTTTCACAATTGTTTGTGTATAGTTGATATTACCTTTTGATAGAAGGATGGGCTGAGAGACACTTTGAAGTGGCTTGTTGAATTCTATCCTCAGAGCAGGGCCAGCTGTGGGGTCAGAAAAGGTTGCTCAGTGCCTTGTCTGATTGTGTTTTCAAACTATGAGGATAAAGACTGCAGAACCTTTCTGGGCAACCTGTTCCAATTACCTCATTTTTTCACCTTAAATTATTTGATCCAACTAATTAAAGTTCTCTTGGTGCATAGAATTCCAGTTACTATAAAGCTATGGGAAAGGCTCAGAGAAAATACAGTAATGTGTCAAATCAGTGTTTAAACAAGCCAGAAGCATGCCAATTTTGTATTTCACCTCTGTACTTCTCAGTTCAGTGAGAGTCGTTTGCGATACTGTTGTTAATCTCTCATATATGATGAAAGATATAACTGTAATCTTTTCTGAAAAACCTTTGCAACTTTCAGGAGAGTTTTTGGTTGCTTTAATTATTGTCTATGGAGACCTTCTTTGCTGTTCCTGCAGCAGATACCCTGGTTTGTTTTCCCAAGCTAGTGTTTTTATATCTGTCCTTCATTGATCTAGATCATGAGGGATTACCATGGAATGCTTTTATGCAAAATTGAATTGTCTCCAGTCATTTTCTGCCATTATGACAATAAGCTATTGCACTGTTTGAAATATTTGAGTGGTACTTTAAAATAAATACAGATTCTCTGAACTGTTGGTTATTTATGTATCATCTGAGTATTAGAAGTGGTAAGCTACAGAAATCCGATTCAGATATACGAATAGTCTTAGAGAAAGGTATCTGCCACAAAGAACAAATGTTTCAGCAGAGCTCTTCCATTATTAGCTGAGGAGCCACCCATGAGTCTCAGTGGATTCCTGAAACTTATCAAGTTTAACAACGTTAAAACCAGCACCAGGACCTGCTGGGTGCCAGCCAACTGAGAAGCAGCTTTGCGAAAGAGGACCTTGAGGTCTTGATGAACACCTAGTTGAACATAAGCCAGCAGTGTTACTAAGAAAGGTAATGGTGTCCTATGCTGCATTACCAAAATGTTGCCATCAGATCAAGGGAGGGGATGCTTTGTGTCTATTCAGCAGCACTGTTGAGGCCATATCTGGAGAAATGTGTTTAGTTCTGATGTCCTCAGTACAAAAGAGACATGGAGCTAATGAAGATAGTCCCAAGAAAGGGCCACCAAGATGACTGAGGGACTGGAGCATCTCACATATGAGGAAGGGCTGAGAGCTGGGAGTGTTGAGTGTGGGAGAGGGCTCAGAGGGGCCTCATCAATGTTTAGAAGTACCTGAAGAAAGTGGAAAGAGGAAAGAGCCAGGCTTTTTTCAGTGAACAGGAGTCAATGGGCACAAACTTGCACACAGAAGGTTCTCTCTGTGTATCAGGAAGCACATATTTAATGTGCAGATGATGGAGTACTGGCACAGGTTGCCCAGAGAGGTTGTGAAATCTCTTCCTTAGAGATCTTCAAAAGTTACATGGATATGTTGTTGAGCAAGGCCTCTGGGTGGCCCTGCTGAAGCAGTCTCGTTGAAGTTGTTGTACGATGTATATTCTTTTACCTATTTCTCACAGTGCTCTCCTGGTACTACGTCACTTCAAACAAATTCATAGATGCCTGGGATGAGTTTCATAGTGTATGTCACGTGTTCTTCCGATTTTCATAAAAATGCCTTTTATTGACGATTTAAGCCATCTACTTCAGTAATACTTGTCCACTTCAGTACAATCTGTTGTGGTGCAGAGAGTTGGGAATCAGAAACCTCTCTGAATTTGTGAGTCTTAATCCAGTTAACATGCAACTTGTTTTGTGGATGGAGAGGAGGTTTGTGTTCTACTGTGGTCTAAACTGGAGCCCTGCTGTCTCTAAGAGCAAGAAATATTTATATCCTGGTGTAATTTTAGGCCACAAACCTGAAGTCTTGGTTTTGAGCCATGAGTTGTGAAAAATGCATATTTTCATGACTATGACTTAAATCAGAAAATGCAGCTGCTTGTTTTAATATCTTTTTATAATATAATGTATTAAACAACAAGCATATGTATTTGCAGACAAAAAAAGACAAGCAAAAGATACTGATCATGCCCAAAGTAGTCTGCAAATCCTAAACTGAAGCTGTTGTTTGGTAAGCTTCTGTACTGAAATTCCAATGTAAAGTTTGTAAATAATATGACTGTACTGTAAAGTGGCTCAAAGAGTTGATACAATAATTACTTGCATTTTAATGTATGCTAGATGTTTCTTTGGAGATAATTGAATCTTTTGGACTGTATTCCTATTTTCAGGGAAATTCAAATGGCATTGCTACTGTGGATGTTTCAGCAGGGTTTGTGGGACTAGAAAGCTACGTGGAGATACCAGCAATATTCCTTACAGCATTTGCAACATATGCAGGACCTTTACTTTGGGCCATCCATCTTCTGTGCTACTTGAGTTCTGAAGTTAGCAGGTAATCAAGTTTTGAACTAAAACAACATTTCCTTATGTATTGCAGATACCATCCTTATAATATATACCTTTTCAAACGAGTATTTTTCTTTACGTCATTCTTAGTTTTCCATTAAGAAAATGCATGCTATTTTTTCTGATAGAAGTTTGTACCACCTCACTCTCCTGGTTTCATTTAATCTGCAGTTTTCATTTTATTTGCACTGTTTTACTAATTTTGTTTCTTAATGAGTTCTCAGTTTGCTGTGCTAAATTATCTAACATTTTAGTCTATTTTGTTGTAACAAGGTGTGCTGTCTAAAAACATTTTTGGAATCTATTAAATAGGATGCTTGAGAAGGCCTTTTCAAAATAATGACACGGAAATCAAACTTAATATGCTGTTCTTTGAACAACTATCCTTGCTTGGCATAGTTGCATGCAAGTCTATATAGATCAAACAAGTTTATTTTATTGTATGTTACTGGTTATTGCTGTCATTTGTAGCTAAAATATTTGTGCTTTTGGATATCTTGTGTAGCAGAGGCATTAAGGAATGCAAAATAAATTAATGCATTTGGAATTTCAAGAAGACATAGTTGGAAATTGTTATGCATTTTAGCGTGCATGAAATAGCCAATGTTTAACTCATTGTCTGGGTCACTCAAGAGAGGTGCAATATGTTAACAGAGGAAGTGGCTATAAGTTCAGTATCCTATAACATCATTCTACAAATGCAAAAACTTGATATACTTTTACTGAGATACCATTTGACAGTGACTAAGTTCTTACCATCCCAGAACTTATAGTCAGCTACGTATCTTTTCTTTATTATCTTCAGAATTTAAATTTACTCTTTTTTTTTTTTTTAAATTACAAACCAGACATTGAAGCATGGCTGGCAAGTGGGATTTTAGACAGTATTTAGTTTATTACAACTCTTTTCCTTATGCATAGTCATTCTCTGTAAACCAGTCTGACTTTCCTTTATCTACAGTGTCATCCAGTCTCATCCTGTTTGTGCTTTATGTTATCTGGCTTCTCTTCTCCTTCTACTTGTTTGTTTTGGCTATAATGAAACTGTGTTGGCACACATGCATTCATTATATGCATAATGAAATGGGATCCCCAATTCACTTAGCTGCATAGGGCAGTGCAGGCCTTTGTGCCAGAAATGACCTGTTCTAGCAGTCTAAATTCCTGCACTGCATATGTTTTTCTGTATTAACAAACACCTTTCATAGACAGAGACACACCTTATTCACTGGTCTGCCTGTGTACCATACTGTTCTCTAAAGACGCAGCTCTCTGTACTTTGTTTTGGTGGAATGACATAGGCCAGTGCTGGATCCGTATTGCACCAGTAATGCACTACTTAACAGAAACTTCATGTAGAGCACGACCTCTTAGTTTGAGGCCAATTTCCCTGAAGTCATTCTTGATCCTATGTTAGTTGATATTGTCTAAATACTGGCGTTTATGTATAGTACGTCTGAAATCAAGCCTTTTCTCTGTTCATTCTGATATTTTTTGGCTTAAGGAGATGTGGAATGCGGTATCTATTGATGTCTGGATTTGTATAACCGCCATGTACTCCCTTCTTGACTTTCCCTTACCATCTGATGTCTCAATACCAAATGCAACTGTAACTCTCTGTTTCTAACACTCCTCTTTTGTATTGAGTGATGTTCTAACACTCTTTTGTTATTGTTCTGATCCATCACTATATCTTCCCAATATTCAAGCTCTTCAAGCATTCAACTTCCATTCTTATACTCTTTAAAAACGGAGTTGCCATGTACTTATCAAAATCCCTGCTTCTTGTCTTCTAGTAAATGTGACTCATGACCCTGACTATTACTTATGCTCTATTAATCTACTGTTTTTTCCTAATTCCTTTATATCCCTGTTCAGCTATACCATGCTGTGTTTAAAATGATTCATCTGGTTACATCCATGTTGCTCTGTTTTTTTTTTTTAATAGCAGTTCCACTTTCTGTTCTTACTACACTGCAGGTGCTTTGGAACTAGAAATTTTCTGAGTACAGAGGAATAAACAGCCTCAGAGCTGCTGTGTGGGGAGGGAAAGTAAAAGAATAAAAGCTATTGTAACGCGTTCAAAGAGTTGAAGTTTTAATGTTGTTGAGACTCCGAATGGCAGACTGATCAGCACTAACATAAAATTAAGAAAAAAATGATACCACATGGCATGTTCTTTGAAAGCACTTCTAACAAATTAGTCAAAAACTTTCTATAACAAAATCTTTGAAGATCTTTACATGGTTTCAAATGATGTGCCTTCATAGTAGTGTCAGTTGTTCTCATATTTTCTTGATTGAATTTTTGCAGATTAAAAGCTCAACTAGTAGTGTTGCAAGGTACAGTGCTGGTTTAAACTGCTGTCAAGTGGGTAGCTGTGACCTGTAATACCCACATCACTTATGTAAGTAGATTCCATCAAGCAGCTTTCTAGTGTAGAAATTTTAAGGTTCATTTGGGTCAACTGGTAAGGTTGTTTCCTCTCCTAAACAGTGAATAACTCTGGGTTGAAATTTCTCAAGCCCCTGGGACTTGTTTCCATTGGTATGTTATTGTGATCAGAACTTTGGTCTACGTGCTTTTTATTTTACTTTTGTGTTTTGTTGCTGGCTGAATGATTTCCATATTTCTTTGTTGTTATTCCTTGGAGCAAAAGCTAAAACTGCAGAAGGTGAACAGCTGCTCTATGTGATTTCTTAAATATATGGTTGATTGAGTTTATTTAAAAATAAAAAAAACCTGGATGTTTGAAAAAAGATTCTTAAAGGCTACTTATTAAATGTTTTATATGCAGTGCCTCATTCAGTGTAACTCAAAGTCTTTCCTTTCTTATGTGATCCTGAATGAAGACGAAGATCCTTTCCTTGATCCAGATGGGAAGGTCTAAAAAAATCCAGCTGCTGTACTTTTGAGGAATGTGCTGAGGTTACCATCAGGATTGCTGACCTACTCTGAAGCAGTCACAGTTGAACGGATGTGTTCAGAACAGCACAGCAATGCTGTGCTTAATGCAGTTTCTAGCATCCTGCAATCTGTTTAGGAGCTGCTTGCATATGAGGAAGTCTACATGGAGAGGGAAGCCTGACCTCAGTTCTAGCTGTCTTTGTTTATTCCAGACACTTAGTGGATCCCCATGTAACTGATAAGGTGCATCAGTTGACTTTGCTTACTCAGACTCTTGCTAAAGTTCTTAAAAGCTGAACTTTACTGTGGCTATTACTTCCAGGGAACAAGTACACATGCATACTTTCCCCCTTTCTGCACTTCACACTCATTCAATCATAAAATGCTTGAGTATGGAGGCCATCTCTCACATCATCTATGCCAACCTTACTGTCCAAAGGACAGTACTGTTCAAACAAAACAAGTTCCTCAGAGCCATATCCAGTTAGACTTTAATTATCTCTAAGACTGGACAGTCAACAATCTTGGGAAAACTGTAGATGACAACCCTGACAGTAAAATGGTTGTCTTCTGATGTTTAAGTGGCATTTGTTCTATTTCATTTTGTGTCCATTGCCTTTCATCCTTACGTGGGACACAACTAATGAGAGTCTGTCTGTGTCTTCTTTACTGTTGCCTATGATCACAGCTTATCCTCTCCTGTCTGATGCTTCATTTCCAGCATCATGTTTGTGGTCCATCAGTGGACTCACCTCAGTATATCCATGTCTTTCTTATACTGGGGAGCCCAGAACTGGAGCCAGGACCACAAGTGTCATCTCACCACTGCTCAAGAGAGGGAATGGAGCATCAACTTGAGACAGCTAGCAGTGCTCTCCCCACTGCAGTCCCAAGTGATATTGGTCTTCTATGACCCAATGGCAAATAGCTGATTGACAGGCAACATGGTATCCATCAGCACAACTTAAGTCCTTCTCAGCAAGCTGCTTTCCCAGTGGTCATCCCCCAGCCCATCCTGGCACATGGTATTATTCTTCCCCACGTGCAGGATTTGGCATTTCCTGCTGTTGAACTTCATGAGTTTGTTGTCAGCCCATTTCTCTGGCGTCCCAGAGGTCCCTTTGAATGGCATTGTGTGCAGACTTGCCGAGGGTGTCCTCTGTGCCATCTCCATTAAGGAAGATGGCCCCATTGTGTGAAGCGCTGGGGTTGAACGCTAGTGAGTGGCCTCCAGGTGGAGTTTGTGCTGCTTGCTGATCAGAACCCTGTGCACTGAGCCAGCGGAGCCAATTTTCAGTCCACCTGTCTGTCTACTTATCTGGTCTGTATCAGTTTGACTGTTAGGATTTTACAGTGGCAGGAGCATCCTTGTGAAGTGCAAGTGCACTAGATATACGAAGTCTGTGCATCGTCGGGGCTCTATGGTAAAAAAAGATTAGAAAATAAGGACTTCTTGAAGTCATATGTTGGAAATCTGGTTGCAACTGGTTAAACAATTTGCATCCACTTAATCAGGCACACGGAACTATGAGGTTTCCTTCTCATGTGCAAAGGTAAATATGCTTCTAAAATAACTATTGACATGTGATAGACAGGAACGTGGTAATACTAGTGCCACTTTTTGTCCTTCATGCTCTCATAAAAAACTTGGCAGCTGGAATGTGATGGGATTTTCACAGACAGAAATAGTAAGAACTCTTCTGCTTTAGTCTCTATGGAAACTGTGCAATAACTCTTGACTATACTTCTGAGACAGGGAGCACTGATGAAACTGATGCCTAAACTTAACCAAGCATTCTCTGTCTGACCAACATAAATTCCAGAGAGCTCATGAGCCATGTAAAGAGTATTTTTTAGAGTGCTCACTGTATTGCTGTAGTCTGAATTAGAACTTAGCATTTGGGGATTCTTATGATCGGAAGGGCCATGTTATTGTATAACCAGACCTGTATTACATGGCCTCACTGTACTCATCTCACTCCAGATGGATTTGGTTTTTACATTCCTACCCAAACAAAGTTGTCTTGTGGGTGACAGTCACAGTGTTGTGTAATTAGTGCTCTTTAAATAGACAGCATCGTACTTTTCAGGTTACTTATTCATTGGAATCTGTGTTTTAATTGGTTTAATGAGTCAGATTTCAGTGTGAATGCTGGATGTCTCCTAGTACAGAAGAAAGCGGAAAGCCTGTTGACTTCTCTTCCCTACTGAGCAAATGTTTTAGTAATGCTTTCCTGTTAGCAACCAGCTTCCAGGTGTTGAAAATCTAAGTAATGCCCAATGAGGGGATGTTTGTTGCAAAACACTTAGTGTTATGCTGGGACTCTGTTAATGTAGAATATTTGCACAATAAACTTAAGTTTTTGCTGTGAATTCTTCTATGATGCTGATTTTAAAAGAAGAAAAGCATGCTTGTTATAGGAATATCTAAAGTTAAAGTTTCAGCTTTTGCCATCTTCAGTCTAATTCATTTCACTTATGGAATCCTCCATTCACAGTTCATGCTAATATATTAATCCTTTTTCTTTCTTACATAAGCTGAACATGCAGTGAGTGTTCTAATTTTAATATTATTTCTTCTTTGGGTTCCAGGTAGAAATTGCAGTCCTTCCAAAAGACAAAGAAACAATCCAACCCTTTTTTTTCTGAACCCTTCAGTATTGTACGTAAATAGTATTTAATTCCCCTGGTTTCACTCCATTCTCTCTCCCTTAGGTTAATTAAAGATGAAGAAATGTTTACAACTATGAATATACTGCAGCTACATTCTCTACAATCGTAATACCTTTTCTATACTGTGTTTGCCAGCAGTCCAGCTCTCTGGCTAAAATAAAAAGTGTAGAAGGTATCTATTTGTTTCTTGATGTGTAGAGAAATCTGGAAATCATTTCAAAGTAGAAAGCCACAGGCTGGAATAATATTGTACTCACTTTGGCATCTCCTGACATGTTGTCATTTTGAGTATGAGCTGGAGATTTCTCTTAGACATCATTAAAGTTCTGTGATGGAGACCTCCTCATCAGTTGCCTCAATGTTAGAAACAAATGACAAGTTGCTTCAAAGCCTCTTGCAAAATAAATGTCATCCTCTTCCTCTATGGACCAGCTATGCAGCTGTGTTTTAGGAACTGAAGTACTTTCTACATAAATGTTAAAGGAAGTTGTGAGCACAGAATTTATAAACACACAGATTTGGAGTGAGTTGGGTTATTTTTGCTTTACGTAGATGGAAGTAAGCATCTAAGCAGATTTGGAACTTGAAAATTTATCTAATTTTTGGTAGAGTTCATATATTAAGCATGAGGTCTTCTAATAATGACTACTGACCTTAATTGAGAACACATGCTTCATTGTGCTAGATACTGTCCAAGTACGTTATAGAGTTGACCACACAACTTTAAAATAATCTTACTGATGCTGTGTACTGCTGTTACTGTGAGATTGTTATTATTGACAGAATTACTGGCTTAGGTAGAGACTACTTTAAATCAGCGTGACAAGCATGCTTTTTAATTTTTGCATAGCCTTTCGCTTTTTCTTTGTGGGTAATCTTGAATGGAAAGAGTTCTAAGTTTATTGTTTTTTTTTAGAGCCAAAGCTCTAACTTAGGCGTTTTAGAGTTGCACTGTCTTCCTCCTCTTGATCTTCTGGTGTTTGTCTGACATATAGAAGTAGGTTCAAAAGTGCTTGGCTGTACAGTGTCCCAGTTTCAGTGTATCTGCAGAGCTACTGGCTGCCTCTTACTCTACAGAGAGTGCAGGTGTGCAGTATTGCTTTGTTGTGCAGTATTTGACCTTTATTCTTGTTTGGAACCACTGCATGATGAGACAATATTTTTCTGGCATCCTGTCTGACTAGACTTACAAATGCTGTTTACACAAATCAGTCTATTAAGTTTAATATACACCTAAGCTTGTTGGCTCCGTTAGGAGAATCAGCAGTGACAATACTGGGCATGAGTAGCCTCAGGACATCAATTTTAGGCAGAAATTTTTGGATCACATGATAAGAAAAACAATTTCTTCAAAGACTACTGACAATCTAGATAGGATCTTTTAGCTTGACTCTAGAAGTACTTGAAAAGCTTCTGAAAACATGAAAAAATAATGAAAAGAATGCTAATAAATTCCTGTGTCTGTAAACGAACTTCTGGTAGTCCCTTCTACTGCTGATGAACCATGGCTGTTTGAAAGTGACAGAGCAAAGCTATCTTGCCTCGGAGTTCCAGAGTAGCAAGCATGCATGGAGCATGCTTCTTTCAAAAAACGTAGGCATTGGAGGTATTTTTCTTAATTCTAATGGAAGGGATTAGATTTTTCTATATTCACATCTGTTTTCTTTGATTAGTCCATGCAGCCATTTTTAGCGGAGGAAGGACCCTGAAGTTTGGAGTTGCTGCAGAATGAAGTTGTGTTTGTACTTCCACTCTTTCTCTCACTCATTGTCCCTCGCACTCTTGCTTGGTATCCTCCCTCACTTGCGTGCTCATACTTTCTCTCTTCTATCCTTCTGTCCTCATATCTTGCTCTGTCTGCCATGCTATACATACACCCTCCTTCCACAGTTGCTTCACTTTTCTCTTGCTTTCCCACTCTGACATGTGCTCATGCACAGTCCATGCTTTCCCCATCACTCACGTGGTTTGTCCTCATTTATCCTGTGTATGGGCTTCACCCACTCCCCACCTCTTGCAGGCGCCTCTTGCCTGTCACACCCCTGCTTCCCACTTTCATGTTTCCTCTGGGCACTTGTCCCCTCCTGCATGTGCTCTGCTCCCTGTCCTTGTGCATGCTCTCCCTCTCTCACACTATACCTCCTGCATGTGCTTCATTTCTCTCTTGCGTTGCTTCCCTCTTCTGCACTTTTGCTCTCTTGTGTGTCTTTGCCTTGTGTTCCAATTGTCCTTTGCTTTCCCTTTCTGTCTTCCTTTCCCTTTTCTCCATTTTCTCGATTCTCAGATGGTTTCCCATCTCTCTCACACTCTCAAATTCCCCATTTCTTGCTCTTCCCACCCCCCCACTCAGACTTTCAGTCTCTAACCTGAGCCTTCCCCTTTTATCTCCCACTCTCCTCTCTCATGCTGCTTCTCTGGCTGGCATTTCCCCCGCCTCACTCTTGCTTTGGTTCTGTCTCTCACTTTGCCTCTTCCTTGCATTTCTCTCTTTGCACACTCCAGCTCTCTTCTCTCCATCTTTCTGCTCCCTCTCTCTGTTCTCCACCTGCACCTCTCCTTATGGTGTCCCCCACCTTTGCCTCCCTAGTATTTCCCTCTCTCTAACACACTTTTCCAGTATACCCATTTTCTTCTAAATGTTTTGCCTCTCCTGCATGTATTTCACCTACCTCAAGCTGTGCCTCTCATCCGCCCTTTCCTTTGTCTTGCGCTTGCACTTCCATTTAATTCTCCCAATTTGCCTCTCTCCCATGCATGCCTTCCCCTTGCTCTTTCTCTAAAGCCACTGCCCCTTCTCTTGAACTTTCCATATCTTGCCCACACTTGCGTGCCCTGCTCAACCCTTGCTTTCTCTTCATTGCTGCCTCTGTCCCATTCGCTCTTTGTTTCCCCGCTTCTACTTCTCTCTCAGAAGTACCTTCTCTCTCTGTGTGCTACCACCCTGCTTTCTCTATCTCAGATACTTTTTGCCCCTCTCCCTCGCGTGCTTTGCTTTTCACACATTCTTTTCCCTTTTATGCTTGGCTTTTTTCCATTCTCTTTTGCCTCCAGTCTGTCATCATTTTGCCATTGCTCGCATACTTTTCCATCTCTGCAACATTCTTGAATGCACTTTCCCTCTTAGTTGTGGTGTCAGTCCCTTTCTCATGCTCTGCTGCCTTTATTTGGGACTTCTGTAGTACTCTGTCTGCTTTTGTCTCTTTCATACCTCCACTCCACCTTGTCCTCCCTCCTTCTGCTTCACTCACTTTCCTCACACATGGCCCACCATGTTTTCCTTCTTTCCATCCCTCTTGTTGGAAATATCCAAATAATTTATCAGGACAGTATCTCTGATAAAAGCAGATTTTATTTGCAGTTGCAGTGGTGGGTGTCCTGCAAGCAGGAGTGCCTGCAGAAAGCAGTGTTCCATCTTTTATGCGTGGCATCTTTTATCTTTTATACTTGATGCTTATCTTTTCCTCCCCTGGTTCCTCATTAGCTGAGTACTTCAGGTTCACAATCTTCCCGACACTCAACTAAAAACATAGATACCTGTTAGACATAAATTGTTGCTAGCTAAGCATGTATATTCCTAATTAATTAACTTCTAACAGTTGCTTACTCAACACTCAGCCATTATTTCTGGACACCTGCTCGTTCTTGGATAGAGATAAGTGTGGGAGGAGGATAGAGGGGGGCATCCTGATGCCTGCCTGTTGCATCCCAACCTACCCACAGAGTGAGGCAATTTGGCTTTATGTGGAGGCCCTGGCTTCTTTGATGTTTGACAAGTCTGCTTTTCTTTTGCTGAGGGTCTCTTATCCGAACAGAATAGCCTTACTGCATGCTTTCTAGTCCATAATACTATTCCCATACTATTCACAATTATTACAGTTTTACAGGTGAGAATTAATCACATAATTCAACAACTATATTTCTAAAATATGTTACTGAAATATATGGTATTTTTACTTTTTCAAACTAGCTGTTTCTAAGGGCAAGTTACAAAACACATTGTGCTCTGCTTCTTTAGATCAATTCCCCTTTTTCAACATCTAATGCAGAAACAACATTCCATTCCTACACTCTTACACTCCTTTCTCATGCTTTCCTTATCTCACTTGCACACTTCTGCTCTCATGTGTTTCTTCTTTCTCTTGCACTTCTGTCTCCCAAAGCACCTCGCTTTCCACTTCTATGTTTTCCAGCAGTATTGCTTGCCTGCTCCCTTTCACATGATCTTCCACACCTGCCTGCACTTTCCCTGTCATGTCTTGGGCAGTGCACCTTTGCTGTTTCTCTCTCTCTTTACTGCTCCTTCCACCACATGACCCTCTCACTTGCTTTCCCTGCTCCTTCCATTCCTGCTCTTGCTCCCCCCCCCACCTCCTTCTCTCTTCCCCTCACATCCCATTCTCTCTCTCTCTGAAATACTTACCCTCTGTGTTAATCTCCTTAGACACTTTTCCTCTCTGACTTGTGTTTACCCTCTCACATACGTTTTCTCATATGCTTTCCATTTGTCCCTTGTGTATTTTTCTCTTGCATTTTCCTGTCACACTCTCATTTTCCCCCTTTCTGTTCTTCTGTCCTCTTATCCCTCTTGCTTTTCCTGTCTTGCATTCTCTCTCTCTTTTGCAGTTTCCTTCTCTTGCTTGCGTTTCCTCACCTACTTGTGTTTTCTTCTAGTTGCATGTTTCTGCCCTTGTCTGTGTACTCTCCTACTCTGGTATGCTTTCCCTGCTGGAATTGCTTTTCCTCTCCTCGCTTTCCTCATCTCCATAGTATGCTCACACTCTAGCATGTCTTCACAGAATCATCACAGAATGGCTTGGGTTGGAAAAGACCTCAAGGATCATCAAGTCTTCTCTCTCATTGTCTCTCACTTCCCTCACCTCTTGCATGCTTTTACTCTTGCTTGTAAAATCTTCCCCTCTTTCATGCAGTCTTTCCTTCTTGCTTGTACTTTTCTTAGTGTTTCCTCTCCTCCTTTCTTACTGGGCCCTTCCCAGTCTCTTGCAACTTCTCCCTTGCTTCACTGCTCTTTTGCAGACATACTTCTCTGCCTCTCAATGTTGTGTTTTATCCTCTCCGTTGCACCCCCCCACACACACGTTCATGGACGCTCTTTGCCTCCCATATCTGGCATTGCTCTCACACATGATTTCCCTAGTCTTTCGCGTTCCCCTGTCTGGTTCTGTCTCACTTCCCTTCTCCCTCTTTGCCTCTGTCTGTTATTTTCCCCATCCCTTGCATACTTTTCTCTCTCTGCAACATTTTTTCTTTCTTGCACTTCCCTCATTAAGCTTTCAGTCTCCTGCTTCTACTTCTCCATCACTGCCACTTGTTACTCCCTCTTTTGATGTGCACTCCCTGTCCCTCTCTCTGATGAATGTTCACGCTCCCATAGACACATTGCCTCTCACTTGCATCCCTTTCTCTGCACCTCTCTTTCTCTGGCTTTCATCTCTTTCCTCAGTCTTGAAAGGCACTTTGCTTCTCCATGGATATGCTTTCCTACTCTCTCACGTGCTTTCCTGCTCTCATTCACATGCTTTCCCCAGTTTGTCACATGCTTGCACTCTTGCACATCTTTAACTTGCTTTCTGGGGCCCCCAAGACAAGAATAACGTGGAGCTTTTGGAGCAGGTGCAGAGGAGGGCCACGAAGATGATCAGAGGGCTGGAGCACCTCCTCTGCAAGGTCAGGGTGACAATGCTGGGGCTCTTCAGCCTGGAGAAGGCTCCAGGGGGACCTTATAGTGTCCTTCTAGTACTTGCAGGGGGCCTCCAGGAGAGGTGAGGAGGGACTTGTAGCAACACGTCAAGAGGGAACAGTTTTAAACTGGAAGAGGGTAGATTTAGACTAGATATTAGGAAGAAATTCTTTATTGTGTGAGTGGTGATACACTGGCACAGGTTGCCCAGCAAGGTTGTGGATTCCCTCTCCCTGGAAGCATTCAAGACCAGGCTGGATGGGGCTTTGAGCAACCTGGTCTAGAGGAAGTTGTCCCTGCCTATAGCAGGGGGGTTGGAAATAGATGATCTTAGAAGTCCCTTCCAACCCAAGCCATTCCATAATTCTCTCTCTCTCTGATTTCTCTACGTCTTTGAAGTCTTTCCTACTCTTGCATCTCTAATGCCTGTTTCTTCTGTTTAGCGATCACAGGCATGGGTTGATGATTGGACTAGATTATCTTAGTGGTCTTTCCAACCTTTATGATTCTGTGATTCTCTCACTCAGTAAAGATGATCACCTAACAAGTAAGGTGAGGAAATGTGGAGGCATTTAATGCCTTTTTTGGCCTTGTTTCTGAATAGTAATGACAGATCTTGGGCTGCTTTGCCCCTCTCATCCTTTTCTTCTCATTTCTGCAACCTCACTATTGCATGCAATCTGGTTTGTCCACTTTCCCTCTTGCCTGCTCCACCTCTCATTTGTGCGATCTATCTCATGCCATTTCTCCTTCTTGTACCTTCTCTCCATTGCTTTCTTTTTCTTGTTCTTTAACTCTCCTGAGTGTACTTTCTTACTCTTGTATGTGTGCTTTCCTTCTCTCTTGCCTGCACACACTTTCCCTTTCTTACACATGCTTCTCCTCTCTTGGGAAGCGGCTGTTTATCAGGGAGCATAGGGATGGGATAAGGGATAATGGCTTTAAACTAAACAAGGGGATATATAAAATAGGAATATGGAAGAAATTCTTTGCAATGTTGATTGTGTGTGTGCTTTAACTCAATTGCATGTGCCAATTGCACGTCTCACTTGCTCACGTTCCCTGTCTGTAAGTGTCGTTCTGTGATGCTGCACTTTTGTTCTTCATGCATGAATTACAACTTTCTTCTGCATGTGCTTTTTCTTCTGTACCTTCCTCTTATTTTCCCTCTCTCCCTTTTGTACAAATCTTGGGCTCCCCTCACTATGTCTTTGGAGTTCTTTTTGGCACACTTCCCCGTTTGCTCTCATGCTTATGTTTCCCCTCTTTGTTTGGCTTTCCTTCTTTGTCAGACATTTCCCCTCTCTCATTTTTTTGCATAATCTACCATGCTTTCCTTACATGGCTTCCCTTTGTAGCATGCTTTCCCTCTCATGTATTCTTTCCCTCTTTTGCATGTGCTAACTACAATCTCTGCTGCATCCCATCCTCCTCTAACATGCCTTTTCCCACTCAAATGTCTCTTTTTTTTATGCACTCTCACACATTTTGCTTCTCACACAAGTCTCTCCTGCTTTCACTCTTCCTCCTCCATGAAAACTCTCACTGTCTCTCTTCGTTCACTTGCTTTTTTCCCTTTCTCCTGCTCATTTTCTTTCTTGCACACTTTTCCTACTTCTCTTTTTTCTCATGCTTTCCTTTTCATGCAAGCTCCCCATTTCTAGCATGCTTTCCCTCTCATACATGCTTTTATTTTTGCATGTGCTTTTCTCTATCAAGCAGTTTTCCTTGCTCTTTCTTGCACAGTTTTCTCTTATTCATGAATGCAGTCTCCCTCTCTCTTCTAACTCTCTTTTGTTTCTTTCCTCCTCACAGCCTCAAGTTTCCCTCTCCCTTCACGCTTTCCATCTCTTTGTACTGTATGCTTCCTCTCTCTCTCATGGGCAGATTTCCACCCTTCTTGCAAACCCCTCTCACTCTCTTTCACTTTCCTTCCATTGCTGTGTTCTCTCTATTGGACACACCTTCCTTCTCATGCAGCCCCTTCCCTTTCCTGCTCATGTTGTCCTGCAAATGATCCCTCTTTCTTGCACTTATTCCCTTACACTTTCTCTTCCTCCTTTGTGAACTTTCCCTTACCCCCAGTCTTGCATGATAACTCTTCTCACAAATGCTTTTCCCCTCTTGCTACAAGTTTGTGCCAGTTTGTATCCACACCTTCTTTTACACTTTCTCTCACATACTTATCCCCTTTGTTCTGCTTGTTTTCCCTTTCTCCGGTATGCTCTCCCTTTCTCCGGTATGCTCTCCTCCTGCTCTTATGTGCTTTTTCATCCTCACTCTTTTCTCGTCCTTCTTTTGCATGTTTCCCCACCTTCACTGCATTCCTTCAGCCATATGCTTTCCCTCTGCAGTGCAGCTTCCCTCTCCATGCCTTGATGCACTTCCTCTTAAATTCTCTCATGCCGTTCTTCTCCGGTGCTTGCTTTTCCCACTCCCTCATGGACTTCTTCCTCCCTCTTGCTCAGTCTTTCCCTCCCTCTCACGTGCTCAGTCTTTACTGCCTCTTGCATCTTGACATCTCTTGCGTACTAGCCCTGTCTTGCATGCTTTCTCTGTCTTTTGTGCACTTCGCTCTTTTCTGTCCAATCTGTCACATTTTTTCTCTTTTGTGTGTGCATACCATTTTCTTTCATACATTCCCTCACTCATAGCTTATATCTTTTTATTGTGCCTTTCCTCCTTCTTGTATGGCTTTCCTTTCACTGACACCTTTCCTTTTGCTCATTTCTGGTGCGCTCATTCTCTGTTGTATGGATGTTCCCGCATGTCATCCTTCTCTATCACTCTCCCATATGTGCACTTCCCTGTTCTTTCTGTGGCTTGCTCTCCCTCTCTTTCTCTCATGCTCCATCACCTGCTTACAGTTTTCCTCTACGTGCACATGCACAGCCCCTCTCATTTGCCCATTCACATTCTCACACATGCCAGCTTCATTTCCCATTCACTTGACACTTTCCCTGTCATTCTTTACCTTTCTTTCTCCCTCACTCTCTCTGTCAATTTAACCCTCTGCCATATGCTTTATCACAAGTGCTTTTTCTGTCTCTTTATGCATTCTGTTTATCCCTTGCCTGTTTTCTTGCCTCTCTCTGCACTTTGCCTGTTTCTCACGTGGATTTTTCTCTCTCCTTTTGCGTTGTCTGCCTTGCACTTTCCTTTCTGTGCACTCTCACTTGTCACCTATCTTATATGCTTTCTCTGTCTCAGGCTTTGTCTGCATATTATTTTCATCCTTTTGCATGTACTTTCTTTCTTGCATGCTTCCTGCTCTCTCATGTATGTACTGTTGTCACCTCTCTCTCATGTCTGCTTGCCTTCTTAGACAGCGTGCGGTTTCCCTCTGTTACATGCTTTTCCTCCTTATCCTAAGTATTTTTCTCTCTGTCATGCACACACAGTCCCTTTTACTTTCAGGCACCTTCCCTTTCTCTCTGTCATGCTCTTTCCTTCTGTCTTGCTTTGGGGCCTTCCTTCTTTCTCATGTGCTTTATATCTCTTCCAAACTATTTCTTGCTCTCTAGAGCTCTCCCTACCTATCCTGTGCAGTTTCCCCTCTTGTGCACTCTTCCTTACTCTTCTCCCATGCTTATTGGTATGCTGTCCTTTTAGACAGCACTTTTCCTCTCTGTTTACTCTGTCCCCCTGTCATGCACTTCTTCTCTTATTGCTTTTGTACTTTCTGTCTCTTGCATGTGTCTCTCTCTCATTCTTTTTCCTCTCTTTTCTGTGTAGGTTTTCCCTGTTTTATGTATGTTTCCTCTGTTATGGACTAACCCCAGGAGAGAACTAAGCACCACACAGCCACTTGATTGTTCCTTTCCCAGTGGCCTAGGGTAAAGAATCAGAAATCCAAAAGTGAGAAAATGTGTGGGTTGAGACAAGGAGTTGAATAAGTGAATCAAAACTGCACATGCAAGCAAAGCAAAATAAGGATTTTATTCACTACCTATCATCGGGCAGATGTTTAACAACTTTCCTTCAGAGGTGGGCTGCATCACCTGTAGTGATTTCTTGTGAAGATAAACAACACAACCCTGAATGGAACCTCTTCCTCTTTCTCCTCAGCTTTTATTGCTGAGTGTGTCGTATAGCACAGAACATTCCTTTGGTCAGTCTGGGCCAGCTGTTCTGGCTTTGCCTCCTCCCAACTTCTTATGCACTTGTGCAGTCTGCACCCTGTCTGAGGGGCAGCATGTGAAACATAGAAAACTTGATGCTGTGCAAACACTGTTCAACAACAGTGAAAACACTGATATAATACCAACACTTCTTTAGTCACAAATCCAAAACAGCAGCATATGAGCTATGAAGAGTTAACTCCAACCCAGCCAGAGCCAGTATAGACTCACTGTCAAGCTTTTTCTCTTAGGAATTTGCATGTGCGTTTCCCTTCTCTTGCATGCTTTTTCACACCACCTTGCTCTTTCCCTCTTACTCTCGTGCTTTCTCAGTTGTCTGTTTTTCTCTCTTTTTTTTTTTTTCTTGAGTTCTGGGGCTTCTCTTTTACTTGCATGCACTTCTTTCTCCCTCTCCCTCTCTCTCTGTTAGCTCTCCCCTTTTTTCCCCTCTTGCATGCTTTTGCTTATGCACTTGCTTTTTCTTTGCCTCATGCTCTTTCTCTTTGCCATTCATTCCCTCTGCCACAATCCCCTGCTCACTTGTACTCTTTCCCATTCACTGCTTTTTCCTCTCTCTTACTACTATTCCTCCTATTTAGCCCTTGCTGTCTTTTCCTCCCCATCACTTTCTTCCTCCCCTAATCACTCTTTCCTGGACTCACTGTCCCTTCTCTCCTGTTCTTTCCCGTGCTCTCATCCCCTTCCTTGCTGTCTCTACCACTGTCTTATACCCCCTGCTCAGTGTCTTCTTTTCACTGTCCTTCTCCCATCTGTCTCTACCATTCATGCTATTAATCTGTCCCTCCTCTTGTCTTTGCATCAGTGGTCTGTCTGTGCTCCTTTCCAAACCTCTCTTCTTACTTGCTCTTCTCTATTTTTGCCTTGCTCATTCGTTCTTTCTGCATCTTTTCTCCTTTTCTTCACACTTTCCCGTGACCTCGCTTCCTCTTGTTTGCCTTCCCTCTTTTATCCTTCCTTGCACTTCTTCATGCCTCCCTTCCCCTTCTTCCCTCCTTGCTTGCCTTTCCCTTGCCTCCTCCTGCGCTTCACCTTTGCCTCTTCCTCTTTCCCAATCATTCTCTCGCTTCCCACTGACTCCCCCAACCCATCACTCCGTCATGCTCTTCTCTTTGTCCCTCTCCATGCCACTCTGCTCATTGTCTGCTTTTTGCCTCTTTCCTTTCTCTGCCCTCCTATCTTCCCCTCTACCATTTCCCCTCTGTCCTTTCCTCTCTCTCTCGCTGTCTCTCCGCATTGTGCCTCTCCCTCCTGCCAGTGCACAAGCTTCTTCCACAGCTCTCCTCCCTTGCACATGCAGTTCTCACCATGCACGATCTCTATTCCTCCCCTTTCTCTTCTCTCCTCCTCTCTGATCTCTCCTATCTCCTCTGGTAGCGCTGTTTCTTGTTCCCCTCACCCTTCCCTACTGCTCACTCCCTTTCCCCTGCTATCACTCTCATTCTTTCTGTCCCCATTTCTTTCTCCTTCAGTCCATCAGATAATGTTCAGACTCTCTTCAGAGCTGTCTCTTCATGTTCCTTGGCCACTGAGCATACTCAAATTTCAAAGTTTCACTTGCCCTATGTACTCCACATTTTTTTATTGGACCCCAGGGTGAGAGCTTTACAGTATCACCAAAGCTATTGTGTGAAAAATCCTGTGCTATTTTTCTCCATTCTCCTCAGTTTGAGTCTGTTGAGGAAGAGAGTCTGTAAATAGTGTGCCAAGGCATCTTCCTCCAAAGGGCTCTGGCACCTAATTTCTTGCCTAGGTGCATAAATTTCTGTTTACTCTTGCTTTTATGCTCCATGGTATTAGAACTGTCTCATCATTTGCAGAAGTGCTAGGGCGTGGGTTTACAGATCCTGCAGTACTCCATTCTGCTTGCAAGAGAGAGTGTGTGTGTGGCTCTACAATCTTTATGTTAATGTTGAGTATTCTTTTTAATTATTCAACTTCATGCAAATTATTCATAACTCCAGCATTCCTGAAAACTTGCCAAAGGAGAAAGAATGTGTGATACTTGGGCTTAATACTGACATCCTTGTGTAATCCCAGGAGTATGTCTCATTGCTCCACATGGAATAATGAAGCTATGCAGAGGAGTCTACTGCACATTGTACCAAACAGAAAACTGTGAAGAAAGTTAGAAGCTGTATTCATTATGCACACTGCACTCAGGGAATCATCTCTCTTTTCTCTTCAGTACTTTGGAAATTCCTTCCTCATAATAGAGAAATAGAAATATTCTGGTTGAAGCATAGTACCAACTTTATTTCTTCCCTACAATTAGCAGGGGCTGTGTGATGCTGCTGGATTCTCAGTGGTTTATATTACTGCTGAAGCAGGAAGGGAGTCATTCAGAAGGGTGCTTCTTGAAGTAGAGGGCCGTATTTGTACACTTCTGCTTACACATAAATGTTTCTAGGTGTAACCTGTACTTTAGCTGTTGTTCATGGTTATACCTTGCTATTTTTCCTGAATTGGTATATTCGCATATTCTGTACCTTTTGCCTAAATTTTAAATCACATTGCAAAAACTCAGATAGCAGCCTATGCTTACAATCATGTAGAGGTTTTAAGCTTTGTGTGTGTCAGGTTGTTGTTTTTAGGTATTGTGAAAAGTGAAATCATCCTAATGGAAAACACTGTCAGGTTTTCACTTTAAGTAGTGTGATGAGATTCTTCAAGAAAATACAATTTATTTATACTTGCTGCCCATTTACATGAAACCATATGGTGGAAAGACTTGAGTTGTTGTCTCCTTTTCTTACCAGTTTTCCTGGCACATATGCCTGACAGGTCAGTGTTGTTGATTCCTTCTGGTCCAGTGTTCTTTGCAAGCTGATATGATTTTGCTTGTCAAATCCATGGGATACGAGCAACCAAAACTCTGTCACAGTACTTTCTGAGGCTTAGGGATTTGAGCTCAGAGAATGTCCTTATACTCCTTAACAAAAATGAATGTTGTAAAGTATGGTCAGTCTAGCAGGATTCAAGAACTTCCAAGCAGACTGCATATAGCATCTTACTGAATTTCCCTCATTTTTCTTGAGTTTCTTCCATGATATAATCTGAAGTTGTTACTGGGTCTGATGGTTGTTCTGAAGAATTATTTGTTCTCCTAATAAGACAAGTATTAAAATTTTGTTCTTATTAATTCTCAGGTGGATAGGATGAACGAAACAATGTTCATTCAGAACAAAGCAAGAAGGAAAGAACATTTCACACATCTTTCTTTAAGTAGATCATGTTTTGAAAGTACCTTGAAATCTAAGTTCAAAATGGATTTCAGCTTTTATATTGAAATATTAGAATTAACTGTGGCAGATCCGAGATAAAACCAAAAGTGGATAAACTTCCTTTGTAGTCACTGGAGAACAAGGATGCATACTACTCACTTGTGAGTAGAGTTAAAATGACTTATTTTGGAAGTGCTTATGCTTTTGTCTTCAGTGTGCTAGTTACTTATCCAGATTGTCTAATAGCTAGTCATACATGCTGTATAAGTAACACATGAAAGAATATGGAAAATGATATGGTTTGGAACTTAGAAAATCCTTAGTCTATTATTGTCCATTTTGCTAGCTGCAGACACTTAGTGTTCAGTTTCTGTTTTAGAGGCTTTCAGATGTGTCTAATCAATAGCATGCAAGACGTGTAGGAGTGCAGTGTCTCAAGATGGATGTTGACAGTGGTAGGCTAAGTTGGCTAATTGCAGCTCCTGCTCACGGGCCACGTCTGTCGATGTATGCACGTCCTCAGTTGTCTGCTCTATTCCATGTTGTTGAAAGTTTCTCCTTCGTTGTGATGGCTGATAATTAGAAGCCATGGCTGAGTTTCCTTTCCCTGACAATACAAATTCTGGAGAACAGTGACAACCTATAAAGAGGTATACTGGCTTACTTATCTGCATAACACCAGCTGAGCACTGCTTGCTGAAACAATCTTTGCACCTGCAGAGCTGCTCAAAAGTGACATTCCCATCTGGTTTGATGCGCAGCGTTTGGTCAGCAGGAAACATTAACTATAAAAAGAGAATTTTTGCCTATATTTGAGCAGATTTTTTTCTGTTCTGACCTGCAGCTTTTTTTTCCTTTTTTTTACCATTAGTCTTAAGTCTCTGTGTTGTGGCCAATGTAAATGGACTTTTTGGCTCAGGCAGCTGTGGATAGGAAGGTACGTGGGATGATCTCCTTCTGCTTTTATCCAGGATTTTCCCATCCACTTTTCTCTCACAGTTTCTTAAAGTGCATAAGTTCTTCTCAAATGTGTTTGTTGTTATTGGGGTGGCAGGAGTAATTTGAGGAGTTCTGTTATACTAGTGAAGCCACGAGATTAAAAATAGCTACTGTAATGGAAAAATACAAGAAAGAGCTGACTCTGTCCTCTGTGCTGAAGAGTGAGTATTAAATAATTTGTGCCTTGTCTCCCTAGAAATGCCTTGTGACACTGTTCATTTGCCCTGTTGGGCTGGTGTATTCTAAACTGGTCAGTTTGAATTTAATTAAGTAACACAGTAACAATGTATTTTAAGTCTCCACATAGCCTGCCTGTCTGGAACAATCTTTGGGTGGCAAGTTTGTTTACACTTTTAGTTGAGATGATGAAGAAGAGCTGTTTGTTTACAAAGAGGACAGGAAAGCCTGAAGGTGCACCTTAACAGAAAATCAAGCTAAAAATTTCCTTCTTGTTCCCTGCTTGTGTGACGCTGACACAATACTTCAGGCTCTTTTCTACTGGAAGTCTTCAGAAATGCTAAGTAGATTTGGGGAGAATACTTGCAGAAAATTGACTAATGTTGAGCTTCAAAATAATCAGGAGCTTTGTTTTGCTTGTTAGGAATTTTAATTATTTGCTTTAAAGTATGGACCAGTGACAATGAGTAGTCTGATATAACCTTGTTGGTTTTCTTGGAGCTGAACAGGGTAACACTTCCTAAGGATTAACCTGAGTGGAGCTTGATGGGAAAGCTTGAGGCACTGGCAGAAGGCAGTACAGTCACTACATATGTATATACCAATACGTTCCTGCACAGAAGTAGTGTGACAGATAGGACATATCAAGCAGAGCACTCAGTTTCATGTGACTCTCTCTTTAAAGGAGGGATGGAATTCATCATTAGCCATCAGAGCGTAAATAGAGAAAGGGGGATTGGAGCGTCAAAGATACCTGTTGGAAAGGAGTGGCTTCTTTGTGGTGAAGAAATGTGGAGATTATACTTCAGTGCTGCCTACAGTGCATGTTAGCTATCTCTTTGACTGCAACACTGAAATAGACATGGATATTTGTGCTGGTGAAGTGCTTTCTCTTTCCTCTAAGGGAAGGTAGAGACTGATCCAGTGAAGTTCAATAGAAGTCCAGTTCTTTATGAGTTGAAGAATCAGAATTTGGGGAAATGAGCACATGCCGCGAGTGAACTGGGTCTAGTGGGCATCTCTCAAGTCAGTTTGGTAAATTTTTAGAAGAAATTTGTAGGATTTATTAATGGTGCGGTTGGTGTCTTGCCCTAACAGTTGCTGTTCAGATCTGGTCCAGAATCATACTAGATGAGAGTAGGGCATATGGGAGAAACATGGCAAATTTGTTCTTGCTTGCAAAACTAATTGATATTTGGTTATAACTGTAATCTTATGGATTACAGATATTCTTAAAATGTTGCAGATTGACACATGGAGTGCTATGGGAGTTTATTTCTGACTGCAACCTTTAACTAATGTGTAGAGGACAGATTAACAAAGTACCGACTGTTTCTCAGAGAGGGCTGGACAGAGAATTCTTGTAAAGTAAAACTGCAGAAAGACTAGAAAGTAACATTAGTATAGTAAAAAATCGAATGCAGTAAAAACTACCTTCAAGTATGCACATTCAGTATCCCCAGTAAGAGGTAGTCTAGGCAGTGAAATGCAGCTAGAACATGGGATCTGGAAGGACAGAAATGCTGGAGTTTGACTTCTGTTGAAAGTATTCGGCAGATTTCTTTGTGAACCCTCCTGACATATATTCCCCATCTCAAGTCCCAAAAGTGATAACATTGTGGTATTCCTCACTCATGTGTGTGCATTTTTCTAAAATGTCTATTTAATTTTGTGATCAAACATGAAAACAATGTAGAGTAGTGCATTTCTGAATTCCTGTGGAAGCATTGATAGGGCTGTCTGTGGAGCTTTTTAGCTTCATTTAAAACTATAAAATTTGTGGTTCCATCTGCCAAATATTCTGTATAAATGGGAAACATGCTTTTACAAGGAGAGTGTTTTTTCTTTTGTGATTCTGACACCATATTTTTTCATTTTACCAACCTTGTATAACCCATTTTAATAGTATGTTAGTCACAGGGACTGAGAGGTGAAAGACTTGTTGACAGTACATTGGCAATCAGTATTTAGGAGATCCAAAGAAGCATAAAAAACATTAATAGTATAATTTCTTGGCTATCTTTTTCTGCTTATTAAATATTCAATTAAATAAAGGAATTTTATTGAAAGCCATTATATGCTCTGGACTATACTTACTGTTTGCAGTCAGTATACAGAGAGATTGATAATGTCAGTCTATATTGTTATTTGCTTCAAGTCTCTGAAAGCATTTGTTTTTCTAGATCTAACAGTCTTGAGCATCAATCTTACACGAAATTTGGATATTCATTTTCAGCCTCTTCAATTTAGCTTGCTGAATGAGCTCTATATTAGTGTTTGAGGTATTTCTTTCTTTATTTTTTTTTGGTTTTTTTTAAAGCAACAAACCTCCTGCGCTATGTAATGTCTGAACATTGAACTGGTTCTGTTAGAACATGGAATTAGTATATCTAATTACATCCCTCTCTTTCTGCTCTTCTTCGTATATGTAAAGGAATTAGCTGCTGCAGGGACATTTCAGTATGGAGAAGTTACAGGTTGATGCTTTAGATGTGTCCTGCTGCCTGCTTCTATTTTCACTCAAGAAGCACTGAGGGGTTGCAAGTGTATTCATTACTGGCTAATCTAGCTGCTAAAGGGTAGGGCAGGCATGTGACCGGCTGCAGCCAGTTTTCTGTGCTCTCCTAGTGGCTCTTCTGGAGTAACGGAATGCAGCTGAAATAGCTGGATTGACTTGGTCATGTTAGCAGCAGCAGCCTGGTCTCTGGGCACTGCCTTCCTTGTAGCCTTGCTAAGCCCTGTATGTAACTTGTGGTCACTCTGTGTGTGTAGAAAGAGGAGAAGGAGCTTACAAAGCCATGATGCTTAGATGTTCAGCAAACTGGGTGCCTAGCAGAAGCACCAGGTGCAGTGCTAAGAAGAGCTAAAGTGTTGCTTTAGCATCAGGGTAGGAGAGTAGTACTAACTGCTTGTGCTCAGAAATTCCAGTGCTGATTCTGCAACGATAAGCATGTGACTTGCCATACCAGCTGCTACATACACCTAATTATCCTGCTCTTGAGCCCCACTAACAGTTTAACTTGGAAACAGTTTGCTTCTGTTGCCTTCTCTAAATTGCTCTACTGCATTGTACTGTGAAACTATCCCAAGATTTCCCTCTGCAGGTAGGTGACTATATTTTGTTCAGAGATTAAGTGAGTGCTAAGACCTTTTGCAAGTAAATATATTGTCCAGGCAGGAAACAGTTCATTGTTTTTACTACATCAAACTAGAGAAAGAATGGTAGTGTTTACTTACTGATTTGGGGATTGCTTGCTAGTAATCAGAATCCAGAATTAGAGAATTTAAATGTTAAAGATCAAGATTATTGTGTGCTCATGTTCCAGTATGAAACGTGAGTATCTGAAATATTTTGTCTACCTAATTTTTGAGCCAAAGTAGTAAATTCCACTCAAAATAATCTTAGAACCAGTTTCTTCATAATTTAAAAAGGAGCCCTTAAAAAAACCACAAAGTCATAATTGATTTGCAATTAGGAGCTTTCTCTCAGTAGAGTACTAACAGTGTTATTAGGTGAGCATGAACTGGGAAAAATACGTGAACTGAAAACTGCATTTAAAAAGCAGGGTTCTGGTAAGACCTAGATGTGTAACTTCTCTCTTTTACAATCCTATTGAAAATCCTATTGTGGAGCTTAATAAATGGAATAGCCACAACCACCAATAGCCTTCATCCAGGTGATCGATCGAGTGCATTTTTTTTAATTCTAAAAAATGATTTAAACATTTCCTGATTGCCTATCTCACTCAAAAACCATTTTCTTTGTTTATTCAGTTGTATTATCTAACTACTACGAATACTGGTTTTACTCATAGCAACATGAAAACAGCTAAGACTGAGTGAAATGCAGCTTATTTATTCCTTGTCAACAAAATCACTTATTAAACATAAAGCTAATTATCTGCACAAGCTCACTGAGGGCTGAGATAGTTGTGCAGAAGAAGGAAGGAGCCTCATTCACTCCCCAGTCCCTTTGGCTAAGCAGCGAGGGAAATGGTTATCTGTGAAATGAATGCATGCTTTGCAGTCATCTGCTCCTGCTGTTCTGAGTTCATTTTTCAGCTCTGCTTTCATGACCTGTTCTTCCTTCCACTGAAAGCCTTGGGAATTTTACTCTTGATTTCACTGGAAAAACGGGACTGTATCCTAATTATTTGTATTTAAAGAATAATAAGTTCAGTGGTTCATGTAAAATACTGCATACTGTAGCTTGCTAAGTTATAAGTGACTAATTTGCATCTCACAGAAGTGCTAGTCATCTCAAATTTTTATTATTTGGAACAAGATCATAATTAAAAACCAGGAGGAGAGAACAGATTCTCAGACAAAAATTTCAGTGTAAATCATTTCTGCTTTTTGCCAATGCATTCTTTTGGGAACTGATGAAGTAAAATACTTTTGGGGGAAGGAAAATGTTATATGCATTAATCCTGTGAAATAGCTTTGTTCCTTCCTTTTGTCTGAACAGGTAAGCATCTGAACTTGCTGTGAGTTGGTCACAGCAGATGTGGTTTGGGGAAAGGGGGCATGTGCCAAGCTGGTACCATTGCTGAGGTGTTGGCACCTTAGAGGAGGGATAACAGTCGAAGTGCAGAAAACCTTTTCACTTCCATTGTCACTGAATACCTCAGTGTGGCATATTTGGACCACGTAAGTTGCATGTGGGGTGGCCATCTCTCGTAATTAAGTGGTCCTAGCTAAGCTCCTTTGACAGGAGCACAGAGTATTGCTCATGTGAGCCTAAGACCAGTGTTCTCTGGAGAGTGGTTAAGCTGGCCTTGCAAAGTTTTCTGATAGCACAATTTTTACATTGCTTTATATGTTTCTGGTTATGGGCAGCAGTGTGCTCTGACATGTTTTACGAGGAGAGCTGGCTCCATCTGATCATCTATTGTATGAGTAGGCAGCTTTGTGGAAGAGTGCTGAAGTCTTCCTTTTCTGCCTGGACAGGCAGACCCTGTGGAAGGGCACTGGAAGGCCAAAAAGAGGTGAAGCTGTCTTGAAACTGCTTAATGGAGTCTTTAACAATTAGAGCAAAGTGTGTTAGAACAAAGAAACTTCTGCATCTGAGGTGAACTACTGGGTGCCCTCATTGTGGTGTATTTATACAAACACTTCACATTGTTAACACACAGTAGGATATATAGAGGTGGTAAGGAAAAGCATTCCTAGTTTCATTACTGCACCAATAATCAGTTTTCTAACGTGAAGTGGAGATTTGTGAATATTCTTTGTGATGTCAACTCATGCTAAAGAGTGGATGAACCAGGACGTGTTTACTAGGTTTACCTGAGAATGAGCTCCTCTGTTTTTTCTACCAGGAATTCTGCAGCAGTGGGTCACGGATGTTTCTGCTACGCACTGATGCGTTCCATCCCCGTTGCCGTCTACATCGTTTTGGTAACAGGCCTGCGCTACCACCTGTTCATATGGAGCGTCTTCTCGCCAAAACTGCTTTACGAGGGAGTGCATGTGTTCATCACAGCCACTATCTGCTTGTTCTTTACAGCCATGGACCAGAACCACTCTCAGAAGGTGCAAGACTGAAAATGAGTGTGTAGCCACAGTTCTGTACTGCGATGCCTTGTGTGTCACTGGAATGGAAGGAGGACAGCAGTGGCTTCAAATTGTTGTGTAGAGTGTGAAGAACAATGTTGTGTATTTTAGCCAGTTTCACATAGGGCTTGAAGGGCTTGTCCTGTGTTACACAGTTTGCTTTAAAAATGCTGAATTGAAATAAACTGTTTTATCTTGTCATAGATAATTTTGTTCTTTAGCTGTCATTATGACAATGCCTGAATAACTGAGTCGCAATATTACATGACAGTCAATTTTGCTGCATGCCAAATATCAAGTTGTATTTTTAATATGTTACTTAAAGAGATATCTAACACTGATTTTTTCCCCATTTTTTAATGAATTTTGAGGCTGGATTTAAATGAACATTCTTGAGTTTAAAAAAAAAATGCTTTCTTTGATAAAGAGATGAACACTGTCTCATATTCAGTCATTCTTGAGCTTCTAGCTTTTTCTCATCAACTTTTGTCTCGTTCTTTTTATTGACGTGGAAGATGAAGAAGCAAAAGCTCATTAAACGCGGCTCCCCCAAAACAGTTCAGAAACTCACAGTAACTTGTAACCTTATAAAAGGTTACCCTAACTCTAAATCAGCAATCTCTATATATTTGTAAATGTGAATGTGGTTTCTTTTTTTTCAGCGACAGAGACAATGAGAAGTTTTTGTTTCGCACATCTATATAATAAAGCAACATTGTAGGAAGAAGACACTAGTAAAGGCAGTGAGCACAGACAGAAAAAAAGCTGATTTGCTCATTGAAACTTGAAAAAAGGCCTAAATGTTCAATGTTTTTGGTTTTAATTAAAATAATTGTACATATATATATATGCAATTTGAATTTCAAAAGGTGGTTCTTAATGTAGGTATGGAGCAGCTGATCATGGGCACTGAAAAAATATTTTGCCCATGTAATTTCTTTTTTTTTTTACCTTAGACCACGGCATCTTAAAAATATGCAAGATGTCTTGTTGCTGTTCATAAGAGCTCATTAGCCATGAGTTTTGTTTTGTTCCTTATGTGTATCGAACGTATTATTAAATAACGGAATAATCATACAGATATCTCAGGTAAGAGGCTTCTTTTTGCTTTTTTGTTGTTTTTTATTACCTAGACAGCATTTTTATTAAAGGCAGTATTTTCTTCCTGAGTGCAGTCATTAACTGTGATAGATTTCCATCTACATTTCTGTACTTCAGGCACTGGATGAGAAACGCTAATGGACTGACAAAGTAATGAATCTTCTACGGAGTTCATTTACTGCTAAAATGTTGTATTTCTTTTTATTAACATTTAATTGGTAAGCCAGGTTGGTGGCTGCTGCACTGAACATTGGATCATGTTTTCTAGTGTCCTAAGCCATGAGCAGGGACAAAGCTCAATGGGCTGAGGTACCAGAGGGATACAAGGTATGTTTACATTGCCTTCCTCTTAGTGCCATCTGTAGCCGCCACACACTCCTAACCACATTTTCCTTGCTCCTGTCAGGAAGATAGACACTGATAGCTATCCTGATCATCAGGATAAAGGAAAGACTGATCATCAGTCTTTACTTTTATTTTTTCCCTCATGTTTTTGTCCATGTTAACAACCATTAGGATTTAATTTAAATATTATGGAAGTATATCAGAAGAGGAGTACATGCGGAACTTCGCCATTTGCTAAAAATCTGAAATTAAAATGCTTTTAAGACGTACGTAGATAACAGCACGTTTACTAGGATCACTTAGATGGTTTTCATATCATATTTCAGCAAATCTTAAGTAGTAGCTTTTTAGGTTTTTACACATGGCAGCTATGTTTATAATAGGTCATCCTGATCACTAATGAAATTTTTTTTTTAACTATATGATGGTAAAAATTGCAGTGTTCTGGCTGTGCTGTGCTGTTCACCTATCTGTTGGATCTGGAGTATCATTCACTGTGACCTGTTAGGATCTTGAAAATTCATTGCTTTAAATAAATTGTTTTTCGCTTGACTTGTGGATATGACAGATGGAAACCACACTGCAGCTGCAGGGAAGGCCAGAGGAGGATGTTGGGGCTGGAAGCACACAGTCACAATGGAATACTGAAAATAAGTTTGTGTTTGGGATGTCCTACACTTGTACCATGTTCATCACACTCAGTATTTGTCTGATAACTGGTCACCTAGTGACATGATGGAGATTATTGACATCTCTGTTTGGCTGGTTAACTCCTGAGAATCCCTAACGCTAGTACAAAACCTCTAAGAGGTTTGCCTCAGAGGTGCTAATGATGAGATGGGAGGGCTTAGGGAGCAGGTGCTTCTGGGGTGTAGAATCTTAGAACAATAGGGGATTTATTGGTTGCATTCACAGTATCTTTTATCCCTTACTAATGATTTTGTTTGCTGTTCCTAGCCTGTCCATGGGACACTATCTAACAGTTGGGTCTAGACTGGTCTGTGTATTAAGTCTGAATTTCTTTGGATTGCTTAGTTAATCACAGTGTCTCCTTTCTCCTCCGAAACTGAAAAATATTCAGATAATAATCCAGGAGAAAATAAATGGCCTGGAAAAAATGTTATCTCAGTCTTCAGGATAGGAAGGAGGAGGAATTCTGACTGCAGTTCTGTGAGGGGTTAACACATGAGTATGGCTGATACTCCCAGAAAATGGTGCTTTCAGCTTCAGAATCACCAGTTTTCTTCTCCCTGACCTTTGTCTTTGAATATCGGCAAATTAAATTCTGTTTTGACTCTTAACAGCTTTTGGGCTGCATACAAAGCTGGGGCAGGGAAGAAATGAGCAGGTTCTCACCTCAGGCAGATGAACTGGAGAATCACCTAGAAATTATTTTAACAAACACAAAGTTTCATCAGTTGGTCTGAGATTGCAGATGCCTACACACAGGTTCTCGTTGCACAGTAGTTAGCTGCCCCCTTCCCCTCCTAATCCCTGTTCCGCTTGTCATGCTGATCTACTCCAGAGCCCCCAGACTAAGAGAAACAGTGATGTGGGAAGCAGCAGTGGAACATGGAACAGTTTCTGCCATCCTGACTGTTCTGGTCTCTGTTGTCCAAGTCCTGTGTGGATCCCTGCTCCAGTGTGATATCAGCCCGAGTCTGTAGCTTCCTCAGGAGTGCTCTGTGCAGAGGCAGACTTCTCTGCAGGGATGAAGTTTTGGCACAGTAGCTTTTCCCACTCAGTGTCTTTACTGGTCAGAGCTGCGTTCATCCAGTTAATGGAGACTAGTGTCTTCCTCAGTTTTACTAAATCACCTTGGTCAGTCAACCAAAAAAGTAATTCCATGTACCTGTAGTTCAGATACTATACATCCATATTTCTTCTCTGTAGAGAAAGCCAAGCATTTCTCTGTTCCGCATAAGCCAGCAGAACACTGAAACTGCGTCCCAGCCCTTGGAGCAGGCAGTGGACATGCAGTACGCCGCTGCTCCTGTGTGGTGCTGCCAGTAGAATTCAGGGCACTTTTTTGGAATTTCCCCCTTAAAACATTTGCAAATGGAATGAAATTTGTCTCCACAACTGCACAGTCATAGAGTAACAGGATGCAGCAGATGCAACCTTTTGGAGTAACTGGGTGAGACCTCTTCTGGAGGAGCCTGGAGCCTGGGCAAATGCCAGCCCTGCTCCAGGCTGGTTGTGGTGCGAGGTGGGTCCCACAGGCTGAGACAGCTACAGGATCCCGATGGGCAGCAAGGGCTCCTGATATATATTAGCGAGGGGCCCTGCAGCCTTTGGGGCCCACTATCGCTTGGGCTGTTCTTGCAGAGCGTGGGCAGCCAGTGCATGGGAGAGATCCTTCCCACTCAACCAGTAAGCCCAGCTACAAGAGGGAGCCCGGCATCCACTTTGGGCTCCCCAGAGCAGCACAGATTGAGTGAGCACAGCGGAGGCCACAAGGATGAGGAGGCAGGCAGGTTAGATCTAGGTGATCTTTGAGGTCCCTTTCAACCCAAGCCATTCTGTGATTTGTTCTATGAGGATAGGCTGGAGTACAACTTTCAAGCAGAGAGACTGAGTGTGTGTTCCTGGTAGGCACACACCTGCACGGTGCCACACTGCACACAACTACACAGGCTAATAATGAAAGCAGAGATTTTCCTGCACCCACATACATACCCAGCAGTCACAGAACTGTGAGCAGCTCCGGCAGCCCGGTCCTGTCCTTCTCTTCCAGCTGTTCAGGACACAAGGAACACATTAACCTGAGTACCTACATGGACATGTTATGTTTGCCTTGCTGCTGGCATCTGGACAGAGGAACCCCGGAAGTTTGCAGCTATGCTGTGGTTGCTGGTGCATAGACTTCAGTGCCCCTCACCTGACTGACTAGTCCAGCTTGGATACCACTGAGTTCACTAAGGATATAGTCTGCACTCAGAAGACAGAGTTACAAGTAGGGTTTAACAAGAGGATGCAGTACACAGCAATGATGAAATGACGGGCTCTGTGTCAAAATACACCAATAACCCATTTACATTCAGCCAGCCCTTTATCCACTTTCTCCTCCACTTTCTCATGTTTGTTCCTTTCTAAGTAATCCTGATTGTTTTCTTTCTCCGCTTTGAGTTCTTTCCCTAAGCATCACACAGTAACTCTTGTGTGTTCTCTCAATCACCTAAAAAATATCCCATAATAAGTCTGAAGGTGTCCACAGATTCTCCTCCCCCCATGTCCCATCATGAGTCCTTCAGGCAGCAGCTTCCTGCAGTACGCAAGGGGAGGGGTTTCTCTGGGCTACTCATACTGATGGGTTTCACATCAGGGGCAAGTGTCTAAGGGCTTAGTGAGAGATTTAATCATTAATTTGACTATTAATTTAGCAATGAGATTAGAAGAGATCCTCACCCTGTCCTTGTTCGCCTGACCTCCCCAGTCCTTGTGTTAACCATGCGCAGTCTTTAAAACCACTTGAGTTCACAGGGACCTGCACTTTGTTATGGCCTGGGGCAAGGGACCCATTTGGCTGCTACCAGTTTGCGGGATGGAGGAGACTCTTCTCAGAAGTGGACAGGCACACCCCCAAAGGCAACAGGCATGGGTGGCAGCATGAGGCACAGCAGGGGAGCCAGAAGGACCTGTTTGCATAGGAAGGGGTTTACTGACAGGAACAGGCCCCTTGCCTTCACCCTTGGATATCATAGAATCACAGTTTCATTAGGGTTGTAAAAGACTTCAAAGATCATCAAGTCCAACCATCAGCCCACCCCCACCATGCCCACCAACCACGTCCCTCAGTGCCACATCCACACGGTTCTTGAACACCTCCAGGCATGGTGACGCTATCACTTCCTTGGGCAGCCTGCGCCAGTGCATCTCAGAAGAATGCCACTCTTTCTCAGAAGAAGTTCTTCCTAAGGTCCAACCTGAACCTCTTCTGGTGCAACTTGAGGCCATTCCCTCTCCTCCTGTTGCTGTTACCTGGGAGAAGAGGCCGACCCCTACCCTGCCAAGGGAGGTTCAGTTTGGATATTAGGAAAACTTTTTCTCTGAAAGAGTACTTGCTCATTCTTTTTTACTTTCCATGTGTTACGTACAAAACGACATAATTGAAGATAAATTATGAGATGTTTGAGCCATGGTGTGGGGGCCTGTGCTAAGATGAGAAATCACAGAAAGACCAAGGAGCCATTTCAAGAAATGCAACTGACAGACTAATCTCTTGAATCCCGGACTGATTCCTCATTCAGCTTTTTAAGACTCACAGAGTGGGGATGAATGGCTTGTAAATATTGAAATTATGATATCAGGTATTTTCCTACTTGCAATGCTTTAGTATAGTCGTAAGCGATGTGACTTCCAGAATACTCTCTCTTTTTTTTCTTTTTCTCTCTCATTCTTTCTGTCTGACACTCTCTTTTTTCTTCCTTTTTCCTTTTCCTCCTCCTCATTCTTTCTCTTCTTTATCTGCTTTATTCAGGTCATCTTGAAGTGTTTGAGCCCCATCTCTCTCTTTTCTTTCTTTTTCTCTCTCAAAGTTGTTAAGTAATGCAAGACTTAAGTTTCTTGTAAAATTGTATTGTTTAGCCTCACAGCATAGACAGATGGAACTGTAAGACTGCCAGTATTTTAAGGTAATTGTAGTACAGAGATTCTTAGTAAAACTAATGATTGTGTTTGGAACCTGAGTGTCAGTTTTATGTTAATCTAACCAGGGGGATTTGCAAATCTGGTCATCACTCCCTCCCTTCACAGCTGGCACATAACACTGTGAGGTCAGCCAGCTCCTTGCTGCATCCTGCCAGGCCTTGTTGTGGCCCCAGCATGGCCCCCCGAGCCTCAGGAAAGAAACATTTCTTCCACAGTGGTGCAACAGAGCATTACTGCCCCAGCTCCTGCTGGCCAACAGGGTGCCCCAGTCATAGAGGTCTTAGTCTGCTGCCCTCAGGATTCCTCACTGCCACACAGGCTTGGAGAGCTGCAGCAAGACAGACAGCTGTGAGGAATCAGGCATTTGCTGGGCTGCTTCTGGGCTCAACCCCACTTGAACCTAGCTGCCAACAGGAGGAGCCTCACTTCTGCTGCCTCGGATGCTTTTTCCAGGATCTTGTCTAAGGTAGAGGGAAAAGAGGCAAACATCAGAGCACAGTCCCTCAGCCCTGGATTCCAGCCCTGACTTACAGCTGGGACATGCTGGGGAGCTTCAGGGGAAGGCTCTGTGTATCAAAACTTGACAGATTTGTTTTTAAAGCTTAGTGAGGAACTCAATGGCAGGTTGCAGTGAAAAGCTCTGTGCCCCCATCTGCTGTCTTTAGCCCATGGAATGCAGCATCACAGTGGTGTGGCTCAGCCACTGGAGCCAGTCCTGGTAGGGATGAACCAGCGAGCTGAGCGCCTTGGCAGGCTGTGGGGCACAGCTGGCTTCCTCCTGCCTGCACTTCCTTGGGATGTGGCAGCGAGCTGAGCTGAGCATTGCCCCACGTGGGCACAGGAACCAGCCCCATAGTGCTTCTACACACAAGCTGAGCCCCGAGCAAACCAGTCTGCAGCCCCCCTGCATTGCTGACCTGCACTAGAAAACCTGGAAGGAGCTGAGGCAGCAAGCTTTGTACCACCTACTGAGAATGCACTCGATCCTCTCATCCAGATCATCAGTAAAGATATTAAACAAGATGGGCCCCAATACTGACTCCTGGGGAACACCAGTTGTGACCAGTCACGAGCTAGATTTAACTCCACGTACCACTGCTCTCTGGGCTCAGCCCTCCAGTCTGTTCTTCACTCAGCAAAGAGTGTACCTGTCCCAGCCATGGGCTGCCCGCTTCCCCAGGAGAATACTGTGGGAGACAGTGTCGAAGGCTTTGCTGAAGTCGGGGTAGACTACAACATCAGCCTTTCCCTCATCCACCAGGCGGGCCACCCAGTCATAGACAGTCATGCTGGCCAGGCAGGACCTAGCTTCCATGAACTCATGCTGGCTGGGCCTGACCCCCTGGTTGTTCTGCACATGCCATGTGATCACACTCAAGACAATCTGTTTTATGACCTTCCCTGATACTGAGTTCAGGCTGACAGGCCTGTAGTTCCTCAGATCCACCTTCCAACCCCTCTTATAGATGGGCATCACGTTGACAAGTCTGCAGTCATCTGTTACCTCCCAAGTTGACCAGCACTGCTGATGGAATGTGGTTCAGCAGTCACTCCCACCAACTCCCTCAGTACCATCGAGTGGATCCCATCTGACCTCAGGGACTTGTGACAGTCCAAGTGGAGTAGCAGGTCACTATCTGTTTCCTTGTGATTTGTGGGGGAGTTTATTCTGCTGCCCATCCCTGTTTTCCAGTGCAAGGGGTTGAGTACCCTGAGGATAACTGTTCTGACTATGAAAGACAGAAGCAAAGAAGACAGTGAGTACCTCAGCCTTTTCCTCTTGGTAGCAGTGTTCCCCACCACATCCACTAAAGGATAGACATCATCCTTTACCCTCCTTTTGCTGTTAATGTATTTGTAAAAACATTTTTAAAAATCTTTTACAGTGTAGACAGATTAAGTTCTAGTTGGGCTTTTGTCTTTATAATTTTCCTTCTGTGTATCCTAGCAACATCCTCATACTCTTCCCAAGTTGCCTGCCCCTTCATCCAAAGGTGGTAAACTCCCTTTTATTCCCCTCTCAGCCAGGCTGGTCTTCCCCACCGGCTCATCTTAACAACACACGGGGACAGCCTGTTTCTGTGCTTTTAAGATTTCCTCCTTGAGGAATGTCCAGCCTTCCTGCACCTCTTTGCCCTTCAGGAGTGCCCCAACCCAATGAACTCTCCAAGCCAATGTCCTAAACAGTCCAAAGTCTGCCCTCTGGAAGTCCTAGGTAGCAGTTTTGCTGAACCCATTTCATGACTTCCACAAGAATCGATCTACCATTTTGTGGTCACTCTGCCCAAGATGGCTCATGACCACCTTATGGCCACCTTCCACCAGTCCTTCTCTGATTGTGAACAGCATGTCTAGCGGGGCATCTCCCCTGGTAGGTTGTCTTACCAGCTGCATCAGGAAGTTATCTTCTACACATTCCAGGAACCTCTTAGACTGCTTTCTCTGGGCTGTATTGTATTTCCAGCATATATCAAGGAAGTTGAAGTCACCCACAAGAACAAGGGATAGCAACTGCATGATTTCTGCTGGCTGCTTGTAGAATGCTTCATCTGCCTCTTCATTCCAGTTAGGCAGATCCCACCAGGATGTCAGCCTTGTTGGCTTTCCCCTGATTCTTACCCATATGGGCTCGACCTTATCATTTCCAGCATTGAGCTCTACAGCACTGAAACACTCCCTAACATAGAGATCTTCAACAGCTTTATTTAGTTGGACCTGTTTTGGGCAAGTGGTTGTACTGAGCTGAGCTGCAGAGGCTCCTCCAGACAACACTTTCAAGGATTCTGGGGAGTTATTATGCTTAACGTTGAATTTAATGTTTTCAGTGGAGCCTTTTACAGGCTACCCCTGAACTCAGAGATTTCTATCATTGATTTTGTGACAAAAAAAAAAAAAAAAAGTAACAAATGGGAAATATCCTTTTTTTTTAAATATATATATATATTTTAGTAAGAGACAAACATTGCAGCTTATATCTGGTATTTCATGTTTGGCTGTGACTTTATCAAGCTTTGCACTACTGCCTTAGATTCAAGAAGCAAGGGTCCCTGGTAAAAAGGAGAGATCCTATGCCCTTTGCCCTTAAGCACTGCCACTACGATGCCTCTGTAGCTCGAGGATTCCCAGATTTGATGATGAAGGGTGCCATTTTCCCTCTGCTTCTGCTGTTGTGAAACAGACAACTCCCCAAAACGTTCAGCTTGCCTACCAAGCCTGAGGTGGGAGTTCTGATTTTTTCATTGCAATGTATTTAGTGATAGCTACTGCAGAACCCACTGGTGATGCAGAGCACATGTAGCAAATGTGCACCCAGCCCTGCATGGTTCAGCATGGGCTGAATTTTCCCTGTTTTGAGAAATGGAAGCTGATTGCAGAGCGCTGTTTCTGGATGTAGGACTTCACAGTGGGTCAAAATAACCCTACATCACCCCAAGCATCTGTCAAGCTGCAAAAGCTGTTTGTGAAGAGGCTGGTCTCTGGTCCCAGAGGTGGTGCTGGAGAGTTTAGGCTTGCTGGTTTGTCTCATACTAAATAGCCACCATTTATGCAAAGCAGTTACTGTGCAAAGTTAGTGTGCAGGTCCTTTGGGTGGCAGGGCATAAGGTCAAATAAAAGAAGACATGCAGCTGAAGCATGCCTTGGGCCACAGAAATCAGCATCTTACTCCCCAGTGGTAGCGAGGACTGCCACAGCTGGAGATGTATTGTGAGTTTCTTTGCTGAATGTAGCCCTGGCAGTGGTGTTTTTGGGGAAGTGAACACCTCCTTTCTGCTTTGAGTGTTAACAGAAAGAGCCCAGCATTGCCTGCTGGATGTTGGTAGGCAGTTCGCTGCCACACCGGAACTCTCAGCTTCCCTCCTGTCCTCCCATAACTTGCTGAGATAGCCTGTGGTTCTGTGCCACTGAAGGGAGACATGCGCATACTACCAAGGAGGCTGCAGCTCAGCATGCCTTGCAGGCACTTGCACGAAGACGCCTGTGTGTGATAAATCCTTTGGTGAACAGCAGCATGAGACACAGCCTTGGTTTACAAAGCACAGGCAGGCTGATGGCATGAAGCAGGCTGAAGACAAAGGCATGGAGAACTGTTCTCTTCCTCTCACCTATTTGGTTCTTAGAGGCAGCTTTCAGGAAATGTCTCTGCTTCACATGCTTCAGATCTGTGTGCCTGGAGAGAGGCTGGGGAAGGGCTGTGACAGCTGAGATGAAAACCAGGTGGGATGGAAAGAGTACTGCTGGGAAGGTGCAGGGACAAGACACAGTAAGAGATTGTAGGCAACAGGGAGGTGCAGGAAATCCCATCTGCCCTTGTCACACATGCAGTATCTCCGAGTGAGCCAAATGAAGCCATTTTATGAAAACCCCAGGGGAAAAAACTGACTGGGAGTAATAGTTCATATATACATAAACTCACAGTTGCTTCCTTCCAGTATCCTTCTGTCCCAGCATCAGAGAAATGGTCTTACTGGTGTGCGTGGATGGGGAAGGGGGCATAGAACAAACTGCTGGCCTGTTTCAGTCAAACCTGGAGAAAAGCAGAGGTCTTAGGATCACTCTGAGCTCCTGTACCTCTAAAGAATCTCAGGGCCTTGCTAAGGACACTTGGCTAGCATCCAACTCAGTGCAAAAGCAGCAGTCTGTCCAGAACATACAAGTATGCCTTGGGCAAAGGATGGTTGGTGAAACCCGACTGCTGGTTCCCCAGGCCCTGGAACAGCTTGCTTTAAACACATACTGAAGAAGATTCTGCAAGCTCTGCTGTATTCACTCCAGACAGAAAGCAACAGCAGGGATTCTCAGGCAAATGTGCCTCAATAATAGGGCTTGTGATGTAGGCTTAGCTCAGAGCGAGGCCAGTGTCTACAGCTTGGCCATAGAATCCTTGCGGTGGAGGATGGACAGCCCATACCTGTTTTGCCTCCTGAAAACAGGTGTAGGGTAAGAGCTGAGACACCTTTTCCATCCCTCTCTGCATTGCTGCACTTGTTGGTATCTGAGAAAACATCCGCATTACACTTTCACCTCAAAAAGTGCCGCACTTCCTTCCTGGGACTTGGATGTGAGTTGCAGTGAAAGCTTCTTCCCCTCTGCAGAGTGCTGTGAGGACATTTCTGGGGGATGTCTGCTACCAACAGCGACATACAGAGCTCTCATACCTTGAAGGTATGCACAAAGATCACAGAATGATAGAATCACAGAATCACCAAGGTTGGAAAAGGCCTCCAAGATCATCCAGTCCAACTGTCTACCTACCACCAGTATTTCCAATATTGGTGAAAGGTCAGTCTTTCCTTCTGCCTACCCTGGAAAACACTTGTGTAAAGCCTGCTTGCTTTCTGTGGGTGAATTTGGCAGAGCCAATGTTAGATATCAAAAGAGAGCATGGCTAGCAGACAGGTATAGCACAAACAAGCTATTTAAAGCCTGAAATTCTGATGATAAAATACTAGATGATTAGCAAAGTAATTTTACTCCATTTGTACTCATTTGCATGAAGAGTGCTGTGAACGCAGATTAGCTGAAACAAAAGCACAGAGATTGGGCAGTTTTCCCCTTTGAAGCAAAGATTATAATTAGTTCGTATTTCTGTATGTGATGGTTTGAAAATGCCTTCGCTGAATACAGAGCAAGTGTAACTTCTCTGGTAGGGTTTCACCTATTGTTGGATGCTTAACTCAAATTGTTGGATCCCCTTCTTTAGATCAACAAGATTTTCTTGCTGTCTTTATACCTGTGTCATCCCCCCAAAACTTTCTAAAAATACCGTTTGCTTGGAATGGGCTTTTTAATATTATTGTTTAATGGCCTTGCCCCATTCCCACAGAAATCATGGGAGCTGTGCTCATGCTGCCAAGAGAGCCCTAACATGCAAATTGTTTCCAGTTCCTCTCATTGAAATCTTTTGCTTGCCTGATGCTGTATTGTTTAAAATGTCTTAAGTACTCTTAGAAAATAAAGGCCAAATCAGTTTAATTCTGCATTTGAAATGTCAGTGTCATGCTGCTTTTATGTAGGCATATGCATATTTAGTATTATTTTCTGAGTGTAATTGCCTTAAGTGCTGTTGATCATGCAAAGAGAATGATGCATCCTCTGACTCAAGGGTTTGAGAATCAAAGATCCAAATCCTGCAAATGCTTAAGCATGTGGAGAAAGCCCTCTCAAGGGATGATGCAGGCATCCAGCTACTCTTGTATTCAAGGCTGTGGTCCATATTTGGCAGATTGAATCCAGCAGAAGCACACAGCATGTCCTCCCTGAGCAATACAGTTGGCTGTAGGGAGAGGCTTTGCAAGGGGGAAGGAAAAGGACTTGTGAGGACAAGTGCAGCAAGAAGAAGAGCAAAGGGGATAAAGTATTTGAAATTAAATGGAAATAGCCAGATGGGGCAGAGAAAACAACAGGAAGCCAAATGCACAGAGAACATTTAAAGAAAGACTTGAGTATGTGTGAATCAAGGGTGAGAGCAGATCCTTCAGCCTCCTGAAGGCAACATGAAAATGTTAGGTTGAAATTGTTTTTCAAGATGTTTGGGAAAGGTTTGTTGTGACTAGACTGTGAGTCTCTTGCTCAATTGAAATACCAAGAAAACAAGGGGAGGCCTGGAAAATGAGATCAGCCTGAAGAGCAGTAGCTTTAATAAGAGCTGACAATTCAGACTGCCTACTTTTACTGTGCACTCTATCCTCTATCTCCATTTTGAGAAACATTCATTCATTTCTAATTGCATGATTTCTCATGACCATTCTCTCACAATTACAAACTTAGAGTGATGATCCATAGCGTTTCGTGTTGCCTATTAATCTTCAGCTTGGTTTGCTGACTAGCCATCACATCATGGGATCCTGCCATGGTCACCCTCACAGCTACAGATGTTTTTGGAGCATTGTGTCTCGGTGCAGTGGAAGTAGAAAAACAGGGATGAACTGGGAAAGCTGTAAATGCAATATACAAATATCCATAGAAATTATATCCCTAGTATTTCTAGAGTTAATAGTATGGAACAATTTCCTTTTTTCATGCATGAATATTTTACAAAACAGCAATTTGATGGGTCTCATTTCACTGAGATGCTTGCTTCCTAAAGGTAACATTTGAGGAAAGGCTCTCCCATGTGAAGAGAGGAGAGAGGCGTGTTTTAAAAAGGACTAAGCTAAAGTCTTGAAAGTGGCTGAGAATTCCTTCATTTTAAAGTGAGAGGGTTTTGCTGGCAAAAGAGAACAACAGCTTTTTGGACTTGTACTCTTACAGGAACATGCAAGGTGACTGCAAGTGGAAGTCAGTGTGTGTGTTGGCTTGCATTTTCTATTTCTTTGACAGCTCTTCTACTTCTCATGCATCTTCTGCTCTCTCTTCCTGTTACTGTTGCAGCTGCTGAGTCCTGCACTACTCAGGTGCACATGAGCCAGCCTGTGGGAATATCAATATCATGTACTTCTTCCAGGGTCCATCTCACAGCTTTGTCCCTGCCTTTCAGTGTGTGCGTTTGTTCACCTCCTGTATTTCACATGGCTGCATTGAAAGAAGCCCAGCTTGGATTCAAGAGCAGGGAGAGCTCTTTTAGATAGCTTCCTCCACATGGTAATTACTGGGTATGTACACACTTGGGGTGCTGGGATCCTATTCCAGTAAATTAAAGGACAGAGATCCATCTCAGCATTTTCTGCAGGCTTCTTTGTAAGTGCTGTTTGTCATGTGAGACAAGACTTATGAAAACATGAATATTTGAGGCTAGTAACTGATGAGGCAGAAGGAACATAGCTTCCCAGCAAGCACAGCTTTCCAATGTCCAGCTTTAATCCTGCAGGAGGAGAGATGGGGGCTGTAAGTGAAGAGCTAGGCATTTGGAACTGAGAACCCTTTCCACCAGGTAGGGCTCTGACAGAGAACTGTCTTCTGCAAGCTGAAAATCTTAGTGGGAACCAAGCAGACCCACTCTCAGCACAGCTTGCAGTGTGACCTGCAGGGATCTGGGTGAGATGCCTCTGTGCACAGGGACAGGCTTGGCAGGTCCGAGTGGGGAAGGGCAAGACTTGTGGTAGTGCAGCTGAGAGAGATGAGGACCGGCTCAAAGGGAGAAAGAATGTGTTTTATTTGGTAAAGTAAAAATCAGCCAAGTTCTTACTGTATGCATGTGTACACAAAGCATTACACGTACATCTGAGGGATATACCAGTGGGAAAAGGGATGGGGGCAGAGCCAAAGGAAAATGTCTTCAGCCTGACAGAAACCCTGACTAGTGACATAGAATCATAGAATCACAGAATGGTTTGAGTTGGAAGGGACCCTTAAAGGCCATCTAGACCAACTCCTTTGCAATGAACAGGGAAGTCTACAGCTAGATCAGGTGCTCCAGCTTGACCTTGACTATCTCCAGGAATGGAGTATCCATCACTTCTTTGGGCAACCTGTACCAGTGCCTCATCACCCTTATTGCAAAAAACTTCTTCCTTATATCCAGTATAAATTTCCCCTCTTTTAGTTTGAATCTATATCCCCTTGTCCTTTCACAACAGACCCTGCTAAAGGTCTGTCCTCTTCTTTCCATAGCTCCCTTTAGATATTGAAAGGCCAGTTTGGATCCTTTTTGTGACTCTCCTCTGGATATGCTCTAATTTGTCTTACTTTTACTATGTTGTTCAAAACAAGGTCTCATTTGTACTAGTTATAATTAACCTCTCAAAGCAAAAAGGTGAAAGGAAAATAACTAAAGTATAAGTGCAGGAAAACAAGCAAGTCAGAAAGATAATGTGCAAGATTGAGGACAAAACACTGTTTCAGTGCAAGCAAATCAAAAGTTAGTTTGATGCAGCCCTCAGGCCCTGCTTCTGTTCAAGCATTTTGCTCTGCCTCACCATCCACACACCCATATGGACTGGAGTTAGAGCTGCCTTGTGTTCTGGTACAGGTCTGTGGAGAACTGGAGATGTGCAGTTTCAGCTTTCATCATTTCATCCCATCTGATCACTATCAGGGAATTTTTGGATCCAGAGATTGATGGGTGTGTTAGCAGAAGGCCTAATGAGGGAAACCTGCAGGTCACTGGCAGCCATGTTACCTCTGGAAACCAAACAGCAAAGCGCAGAGCTCCATCAGTGGACCTGCTAGGAGGAGAGTTAAGCACACAGAGCAGGAAACCAAACATTTACTCCTCCAATGTGATGTCCATGGCTGTATTTTAATATAGGCTCTTACCCTATAGCAAAGGGATTTAATAATTCTAAGAGGACTGTTCCAAAATACATTGCAGCAAGAACAGTGAGAAGCTGCAATTCTATCTCCAGTGACACACTGGCTTACACAGCCAAACAAGACATCTTCCATTGTGTGGCCTTCTGCAAGGACTTGTGGTGGAGGCCACCGTGCTTCAGTACAGATGGGCTGGAAAAAGCCTTGGTAACATCACACTCAGAAACAGTTCCTGCCACTTGACATGCAGCAGGGAAGGTCTCTGTGATCCCTGAAGCCTAGCAGGGGCTTTAGACTGGTGGCATTTAGGGCAGGGCTTAGACCCATCTTGACTTGCGAATGTCCACACTTGCACGTGTGCCTAGACATGAGTTAATGTCTCTGGTGTCTCATAAGGCGAGGTTATGATGGGTCCTTCCAGCTCCTGAAGCCTCTCCTGATATCAAGACCAAGTTTCTTCATCATCCTATACATGATTCGTGAAGAAAAGGCAAGAGTTTTCATCCAACTGTATTGAATGAGCAGAAGTATGGCTTGATGCAGAGAGAAAGCCTGAAAGAAAAACTGGACGGTGTTACAACAGACTTGTGGCCTGCTAAGAACAGACTAACCTGAAGGTATGCACAGAGCCTTGGTGTCTAATCCAGCAGTGAGGGTGCTGGCAGGCATGCTGCCCTGCAGAGCACAGCTGGTACAAGCAGGAAACTGGCTGATGAGATGCTGGCAGGGGAGAGAGCTGTTCACCAGGGACTGCTTGGAGGACCCCAGAGTGCCAATGGATGAGACTTGATAACTGAAATGGCAGGTGGAGAGCTCTTAATTTGTGCGGCTGGCTCCTTCTGTGCAGAAAGACACGCTGTTTCTCCAGGCATGTAAGTGCTGGCTTGGGAGTCATTATTTTTCAATTGCAAAGCTTTGGCACATGTGGAGCGTGAGGGAAGACAGAAAGCCCTTATATACCGTGCACTGCCACTGCCTGGAGATCTCTGCTGCCTTGTCTCCCAGCAATCTAACCTGGGGGCCTACATAGTGCTGTGTAAGTTGGGTAATGTTGGCTTGAGCCTGGGGGGAAGGTGCTGGGAACTTCTGAAGGTCCTTGGTGAGAAGGCTGGACTCTGCAGACACAGCCATCTGGGTTTGGTTTTTGAGCTTGTGCCAAGAGAGCTGCAGTGCGGCTGTCCCATGGCAAGCAGACACAGCATCGGGGGACAAGCACAGCCTTGGGCCTGCTGTGGCTGCCCCGTCCCTTGTGGGATTGATCACAGTGGTTTCCAGCAGCAGGCTGTCAGCCTTCAGACCTCCCTGCCTGTGGGGACTGCTCCCTAGCAGGCTGTGTTGCACTGGAGGCCTGTAGAGCCTGGGCCCACCTGGGATGGGAGTGTTGCTGCCTGGCAGCTGCTTTCCTGGGGACACGGCTGCTGTACCCTACTTGCTTCTTGACACAGGCTGCAGCGGCTAGTGGCAGATGTCCTCCAGAGGCAAATAGGAATATTCCAAGCAGCACCCTCAGAGACATAAGATTTGGATGTCCCTCTGTTTAGAAATCTCTCGGCCTTTATGTCTCAATTTGTGACTGACTGGGCACAGACAATACCCAGTATCTTTGTAAGGGATAGCGCACAGGAGGCTGCAAAACACCTGCTGAAAGGCAGATGCTTCAAAACACCTGTATAGGCTGAGATGTGCAGCGTGGCTTTCAGAAGGGCAGAGAATACCACATCTCCCACAGGCTTTAGCAGCAACAGCTTGGAAACAAACAACAAAGCTACCCAACAGATGTGTCACCTGTGTGCCTGACATCAAGTTTTCACCTCCCTTTTATGTCCTGGTCTAATTTTTCTCTCCCTCCCCTCTCCCCCCCGTCTCGTCTCTTTACTGCAAAGAAACTTTCAGCCACTTTGCAGTGGGTATTTAGATAGGGAGCCAGGTAGATACATTGGGCCTTCTGGTCTTGCTTGTGCAAACTCACTTGTCTGGGATGTTACAACATGATGCAAGGTCTGGTGAAGACTGTGCTTGGCCTCAGGAGCCTCGAACTTGCAGGCTAGACATCCGTGGGAGCCTGAGCAATGAGCCTATGTTTGGAGACCATAGCTCTGCTTCCCCTGGTGTCTGTGGAGCAGGGGTGTGCCAATTACTGAGCTGGCTCCAGCGTTCTCTGACCTTCCCAGCAAGTTGTGGTTTAAACATGAGTATGTTTTTAAAATATTTAGATAAAAATCCAGGGCTCAGCCCACACCCTCCTATTTTCTAATGGGGAATTTTTAACTGGACTGAACTGTAGCTCTGTGATAAGAAGAGATGGCAGCTAGAATTGTCCTGGTGACTGATTTTGCATTTACAAGTTACTATAGAAAACTTTTCAATCTAGAAATATTTTAGCTGGCACTTGTTTAAATTGGATTCTCTTAAAATAGCATGAGTTATTTTAGAAGTCTTTTCTGCCTTGCGCGTCTGAGTACCTATTAGGAAATATTAAATGTGCATTCACTATGCTAAAAAGAATAATGGAGATCTTGGAGCAATCAGTTCTGTGTGGGATGCTTAAAGTTTTAACACAGTTTGAAGTGATCATTTCCAAATTAAGATACCTACAGTTGGAAATGATCGTAATGTGACTTTGGCAGTTAAAAGACATAGAATAGGAAATGCAAGGAGCTGGCAGCATGTATGTGCTCTGAATTAGTATTGAGTATTTATGTGTGCATTCTCTCAGCCCATCACTATGGTATTATTAATATCCATCCAAATATAATTGGTTTAAAAGCTACTCAGTCTAAGAGTCAGTTTCTGTGATCTGAGAATTTCACACAGAGCTACTAATCTCAGCCAATTTACAGCAAATAATATTGTTATGTGCTATTGTATAACGGATTTTATTGTTTCCTTTTATTGTATGTAGCAAGAGTGTGAAATCATGACCACTACACATCAGAGAGAACATCCCTGTGCCTGGGTCTTCACATGGGATTGAGAGGCATGTGCCAAAGCCAAGTGATGCAGAAGCAAGCTTCTGCCTGGTGTAGCTTTGGCTGCTCTATTGTCCCTTGGGAGCCATGTGATTTTTGGAGTTCTTCATGTTTTCTTCTCCCAAGAAACCCAATGGAGTTTTGGGATCTCCAGCCAATCTAGAACAGGAACCTCCTTGGCACCTGAGGTTACATCTTCAGGCTGTCACCTGCTTCTCCAGCCTAAAGTTATGAGGATGTGGTCACTGCATTGTGCTCTGTGTGCATCCGTGAAAGGACAATGGTGCTACTGGGGGATATGCAGCCAGAGCAGCTGCTGACCTCCTGCCTGCTGACCCAAAGGGCAGCTGTGGTGCAGAGAAAGAGGGAAACACACTTCAGGTGGTGTAGTGAGGAGCAGCAGTCGTTTGCAAGTGCATTTTTACAGTCTTTTGGAAGATAGCCTAAAAAGCAAGGAGCACTGTAGTGTCTGGGCAGCCCATAGTGTCCATTTGCCAGTTAAGTTCCCTGAGCAGGCATCCCTTCAGCTCTGCTTGCAGCGTGCATGATGGACCTTCCTCTGTTTATGTGAGCACATCCCCATTTCTGGCACTTTGTCCATAGTGTGTGTTCATATGGAAAGTAATTTCCCCAAACACAGAAGATGAAGAATGACAAAAAGTTGGGCTGAAGTCACAACATGGTAAAAATCTCATGCTCTTTTTTGCTTGGCCTGTTGGTTGGAGCCTACTGGTTGCAGCCAGCGATTGGGGCATATCTCTGTAACTGTGCTGTACTGAGGGTGTATGTGCTCCCTGCTTGGGCTGCAGCAGCTTTCCCTAAGTCCACCTTCCTAAGTTACTGAAGTTGCTACTACATAGCCAAGGAATTCAACAAAAAGACATCACACATACACACACACACGCACCTACAAAAATCTGATAGCTCTGCGCTGCTGTTCATCAAAAAAACCCAAAAAAAACAAAAAACAACAAAAAAAACCCTGCAAAATAAAATATGCCCAGTCTGCATTTACTCTAAAAAATGACCTTGAATACATGAACTTAATGATTTGTTTTCCTTATGCACTGTACTAACGGCTATGCTGTTAGAAATGAAGGGCAGTGTCTGCGCTTGGGGTTTTCTCCTTACCCAAAACTGCCTCAGCCTTCAAGCTCCTTTGTATTACGTGCAGCGCCCTGCAACAACAATTCTGTGTTAACCAAATGAAATGTCATTTTTTTTTTTCAGAGTGTCTTGAGTAACAGTGAAGACAAACAGCTTCTGGGAGGTGTTAAAATATTTTTCTAGTTTGACAGGTTCATACAGCAGAAATTTGTTAACAAACAAAAGCCCTGGCTATTGGCACCTCCTGGACATGCTGTAAAAATAATTCAAATCAAATAGAAAACCACAGTGCTCTTGCCTTAGCTGGACCATGATAAACAGACCACGAGAGGTTGTTTAAATAGAATCCAGTGGAACTCTTTATCAAAATGTCTTTAAACAAAAAGACCCTAAACAAATGTTTCTCTAAAAAGTGTTTCCCAGTGCTCTCTCTGCCTCAGTGCCTCACTGCATTTTGGGCTCACACTTGTGCTAAGCAAAATCTTTAAATTTGCAGTAGCTGCTGAACGCGCACCCTGCCTAAAATGTGTAATGAGGTTGAAAAGTGAGCACCGTAACCAGAAATCCCCTGCAGCCCCTCCAAAGCGGATAGCTGATGGGATGGATGAAGCTGCAGAGATGGCCTGGGATGAGAAGCAATCCATTGCTGGACAACTTTGCCTTTGTTGCTATGAAGCCTGCTGCCCAAGTCAGATTAGTTTGTTGGGTAAGGACTGACTCTCCTAAGATGTTTTTGAGGAGGGAGGTGGTTGTTCTTGTGGCTCTCAATGTCAGTGAACCTTCTGTATTTAGATGGTACCTCTTGTGGTAGCATCTAGTTTGCTTGAGGTTCCTGAAACAGCCACAGATAAGATTAAAGCCCACTGAGGTGTGCTGGTTAGGTTTGGGAAATGTTTTCTTGCATGTCTGGGGAAACAAAGGTTTGGCAAGAGAAAGGTTCAGCTTCTTGTTCTGTGAATCTGATGTTTGTTTCCCCTGTGGTTGAAATGCCCCTGACACTACTCCAGTGATGGGCTGCAGTGATGAGCCTGCAAGGGCTGTCTCCAGCTTGTGCTGTCTGGAGTCTGAGCAGTTTGTGTAGGGTCGGTGCAGAAAAGGATGTGATCACTAATGGGACTACTGCTGGGTTGGATGTATGGGGGTGAAAAATAAGTTACAATATACATGAGGGAAAATAAAATAATTACAGGGATAGGTTGCTTCTCTATGAAATGACGTGACTTATTTGAGCTGTATGCATATAGATCAGCTGGCCAAGTAAAAGTCTTTCAGCTGTCAGCAAAGAATGAGATCCTGGGCCTCAGCATCGAAAAGGGTCCCAGAACCAGGGTGGGAGACAAGGAGCAGCACTGGGGTGCTATTCTCTAGGCTCACTGCTGGAGGGACTGCAGCAGAAGTGCTGTGTTCAGCCCCAGAGCCTGCAGTTCACAAACACACTGGAAATTCAGTGGAGGCCATGAGAAGAGCAGTGAGAACAATTAGGAGACCAGAAAACTTGCCTTTGTAATGAAGGAGCTGGGAGTTCAATTTGTTTGACTTATCACACATGAGGCCAACAGCTGACTTCTTCCCAATCTGTAAGTACCTGGTGGGAGCAGTAACATGATGACAAAAGGGCTTTTTGGTCAACCAAACAGTCAGATAACAGAACCCAGAAGCTGAGCTTAAAAGAAAACAAATTCAAAGCAGAAGTGAAGGGTGGCTGTTACCTGCAGGGTTAGTTGGTGGGGTCTCAGTCTTGCTCCAGAGGTTGCCATTGAGCCTTTATGTACTCCTGCCAGTCTGAAGGAAGGGGCCCTGCAGGAGTGCTCTCTGCTTTGCATGCACCTGGAGAGGCTGGGTGTCCTCCTTTGGCCAAGTAGGCAGGAAATGCAGGTAAGGCATGGATGCCAGCCTAAAGGGAAACCCTACCTTTGGAACCACCTATGTTAGGGCAGACTGTGTTGCCGCTGGTCTAATGTGGTCTGCAGAATAAAAGCAGCATCTCAAGTCAGCTTGTTTGGATGGACTTGTGTCTGTTCTGTTGGGGACTAGCACATCCATACTTTGTGGCAGATGGCTCTTGTGTGCTCTGGATCCCATGCACTGTTGCTGTGCCCTAAAACAGGAAAACTTTTTGCGATGATAATCTGTGGGGTGATCACAGGGAGCAGTGCTGGGCATAAGGCTCCCAGGAGTCCAGTGGTGACACACTGGAACAGGTTGCCCAAGGAGGTCGTGGATGCCCCATCCCTGGAGGCATTCAAGGCCAGGCTGGACGTGGCTCTGGGCAGCCTGGCCTAGTGGTTGGCGACCCTGCACACAGCATGGGGGTTGAAACTAGATGATCTTTGAGGTCCTTTTCAACCCAGGCCATTCCATGATTCTATGATTCTATGAGTGTCTGTCTGGAGAGGACAATGGAAGAAATTGCCCTGCCAGCTGTGCACAAGTTTCCTCTGAGCAGGAGCTGGATGGCATGAAATCATTACAACTAGCTTGGGATCAGAGACTGGGAGTAAAACAAACTGAGTACCTAGGCCCGGGCTATCAATATGGCTTTGCCTGCAGCTGCTTTGAAGCACTACTTCACTACTTTTGCTGCACCAGGCTGTACTAATGCTTTATAAGACCTCACACAAAAGCTCAGTAGGGTTTTCCTTTTTATCCGAATGGTCAAATTTTCTTGTTATCTCAAAGATTATCTCCAGTGCTCAGACATCTGTGTGGTTTTCTTTCCCAGCAATGGGAGCAGTTGATGCCATCTCTGAGACCCTGAATGACTTCTTGAATGAAAAGGGAAAACACAGACATTTCCTGTGAGCTGCTCTGCTCCACTTCTCAGTAAAACATGGTATTTGTTCATAGCTCCCTAGGAGAGGATGTTCTTCTCTCCTTGGTGAAATATGTACTGTATCGTTGAAGTCCTGTAAAGAAGATATTTTCTGCTTGCAAGGGAGCTTTGAAAATCAGTTGGATTCAACCTTTCCTCCCTTGGTAGGAACTGAGAGTAATACTGAGTGCATGATACAAGCTGCTTTTATACCCAATTTTCTTCCCTTTTTAAACACATTTCATTAAGATGATAAGAGGGACTATTTATTACCCAAAGCTGTAACGCTCCTCCAAACAGAATTGCAATGCTGGCTCTCCCCCTGGCATGTACATCTCAGACTGGAGGCTGTAGACTGGGGTGATGTGCACCACTAGTGAGCTCACAGCCTCTCTGCAGCCCACAGCCACTCACAGAAATGCGCTCCCTACTTATCAGGTTCCTCATGGGGCCTGGCCTCTGGGAAACTTGGCTGCAGCTCTTGTAATATCCTTTTTCTTTACTCATAGCATTTTCTGTGATGGCAACCAGCTTTTCCCACAGGCCTGCTGTTGGTGCACTTCCATGCCAGGCAACAGCTGCAGAAGGAAGGTGAGACTCAGGAGACACGGGGAGCTCTCTTTGGTCGACCTGGAGGCCTCTCTAGAGCTTGTAATCTGAATGGCTTTGGATTGCATAAAGGCCAGTCCTCTCCTGACAAACTCTCTGGAGACTGCATGTGTGCTCAGGGCTTGAATCAGCAGAACTTTTAGTGGCTCCACTGGCTTTGAATGAGTCATGGGGCAGTGGGGAAAGCCAGGAAAAACAGTGTGTGTGTACGTGAGCAGGAGAGGGGGAGAGAATGGAGAGACTGGATCACTCTGCTCCTTCAGATGAGATTCCTTAATAAAAGCCAGAAATGACTTGTTTTCTCTTGTAAGGAAAGCTGATTTTTTAATGAGTGAGTAGGAGATTTCAGTTTTGACAGGATGGGCTGGCTCAGGGCTCATAAATCTGTTATGCTTCCTGCTTTTCCAGATATGCCATCTTTGCTGGAAATTATGTTTGGCTGAAATTTGCAGTCCTTGGGCATTTTCCAGTAATTCCAGATGTTCAGTGGCCTGGCCAGAGCCGTTATGCAGAAATTCAGAGTCCACAAGCTGCAGATAAAATGATGTGCCCTGTGCAAGTGACTTACTTGCTTCACACTAAAATAGCTGTGCTGAACTTTTTCATGGTGCACAGAGGATCATGTGTTCAGGATGCCATGAGGTTATTGCAGAGGCTTGTCTGTGGTGGGGCTTGTGCTGTGTGGTGTGCTAGGCATGCATCTGAGTGATTACAGGACAGCTCTCCATGCTGAGAAACATGGTGGCCCTCTTTTGAAGTAAGATGTATGAAGCTGAATAACTGAAGTGTCTTTGTGGCTCATGGATTGTTGGAAACCTCCATGTGGCAAAGGGAGGCATGTTATCTTCCCCCTGATGCTAAGAGCCCACATTTGCAGTTGAACCCTTGTAATCATAAGCAGAGGAATACTTGATGGGACCATCCTGATCCAGTATCCAGTCTCTGACCGTGATCCGTGACAAATGCTCTACTAGACAAGCATAACACTGGAGATGTATGTGGTAACACTAAAGCAATTCACCTAAAATCCTGGTCTTCACACCTTCACAAGCTATGTTAGAGGCTATGTGGAATAAAACTCTTTTGCCTGTTTTGGGGCAGGGTACTGTTCTGTGTGGTGGACCAGTGATTTACCCAGTATTACTCCGTGCCTGCCCTCATTTTCCCCATCTGTCCCTGCTGAGGACCCATCCCCTTGTCCCTTCCCTGGCCCCACTGCCTGCCTTGAGTCCCTCTGCCTGGTGCAGCCACCACTGTGGCACCAGGTGGCCACATCCCTCCCTCCCCTTCTTCTTAAACTCTGGTCCCTAAACATGGCACCCTCCAGCTACCTCCAGCTGAACTCAGAGAATCGAGATCACAAAATCCCCCTGATACACTGTGAGCTGAAGGTGAGAGAAAACTTAAAGTATCCTCTGAAGTGAAGAGGCAGCAGCTACATGCATTATCAGGTGCTTTGTTAGGTTCACTGTAGCAGAAAATATAATCTAGAACTGAGTGTAGACTTCTTTTAGACACGGTAGTAACAGAATTAAGAAGGGAAGTATCTTTGACTTACTGGGGGAAGTCATTTAGGAAGAAATTGGAATGGTTAATTAGAGAAAATTATCTCAATCTAATACTTTAAGGCTAATTTAAATGCTCCAGTCCCATTTATGTAAGGACAAATCTCTTATAATAGCTCAGGTTATTATCAGGGAACATAAATTTTGCTGTAGCAACAAATTTTTATAAATTTCCCACCTAGAAAAATTGTTAAAGTGTCCCTCCCACCACCCCACACCTCATTCCCCAAAATACCGAGACAGAGTTGTAAAGATCGTAATGGGCTTCTCTTTAATCTTTTTTTCTTGCTGGGGTGGGTAGGTGGATGCAATGACTGGGACAAAAGGATGGGAGATTGATGAGGCTTTTTAAATTTTATGTACCAGAATGTGGCTTAGAAAGTGAGATTAAAAACTATACCTGTGTGATCCCAGAATCCCAAATCATCAAGGGAAGTTTCATCTTTTGACAAAATCACAAGATTTATGAGGCTGAATGTAAAAAATTATTCTTTTTTGCAGTAGGCATCATACTCGAAATTCCCAAGGCATTTTATTCTGCTTAAACTAAGAAATTAAATTTCATATCCTTCATTAATTTCATCTTTTTTTTTTGTTTCAATAGGCCCTCTGCTGCTAAAACAAGAGCCTGAATGTGCTGTTTGACATCTCTCCCAAATCAGAAATCTGGGTTTCATCTGCCAAACACCTTAAGTTTTGCACCTTGTGCTGCCCGTGATTGTAGTGGCAAGTGATAAGTTCACAACTGCATTTACTTTGGAGGCATGACCAAAACTAGGAGAGAGAACCTGCTTGTCTTACCTTACCATACTCATACCTTACCAGTATGTTGCAGCTTCCTTTGTCTTGGTGAGCGTTGTCTGCCTTTTCCTCTGTATTACTTTTGCTTCCCAGTGCAGTAATTTTCTAGCTGGACAGACTCCTCTTCCTGTACATCTTTTATGTGATTTCTTGCTAAGACAGTTGCTTCTTGTTCCAGAGATGCCTTGGCTGGATTTGACCAATATTCCAGCTAGGAAAGGACATTTCTCTTTTTTTTCTTTCGTCTTGGTTGTAGAAATGTGACCTATTGGTCCCTGCATTGTTCCTGCAAGCAGGACCTGCACTGGCCATGCTGTCCTATCAGATGGGACTGGGGAGGTGCCGGTAGAAGTCAAGGACAAAGTGAGGCCTGGAGACGGACCGTGACTACTGCTGTCTCTATGACAGTGCCACACTTGGTTTGTGGCTATCAGTGCTGTCCTTTTTTTTTTGCAGCAGTGTAAAGCATTTGGATACTGAATGTTTAGTTCCTACTTTCATTTACCTTAGTTTGCAGAAGAATTAAAAAGCAAGCCAACTGACAACTCTCCCTGCCCTCACAAAAGCCCCATTCCCCACTATTCCTTCCAAAATCAGCAGGCACCTGTTGCATAACTACAAGTTTTGCCTGAGCTCAGTGCATGGCCATTAGGCTGTGTAATGAGGGAAAGCTCTCAGATGACTCCAGAAAACTGCCTTAATGAGTTGGTGCTGAATGTCCTGCTGAGTACTGGCCTTTTATGCTCTCCTGAGAGATGATAACCTATTAAATTGCTCTGAGTGGTGACTGCCCTCACACCTTAGGAAGCGATGAGTGCCATTTAGTCACTGGGTAGATAACACATGTCTTGTAACATGATCTGCATTTACCTAATGAGAAGTTGTAGGATTTTTTCCCTTTGGGAGATAAATTTTCAATGTAATTATGCATCTCCTACACCAGGGATGCTTTGCTTCAGCTAGTGTAAATTCTGCTTTTCACTGCACTTTTTCTGCAGAGAATGGGACAGATTCTGCTATGTTTGTCTAGAATAAATATTCAATGATTCATGTTTTCAGAAGAATAATTCCTGATTTATGCCGATGTTACTATAATAAACTTGTCATTACTTTCTGTATAGCACAGTTATGACAGGATTGAGTTTTCAAAAACATTAGAAGAGTGAATTAATATCGGTAAAAGTGGTCAGTGCTCCACTTCTTATATAAGCATGATGCGGCAGCTTTGGGACCAGCATACAAATGTTTCCTGAAGGTATCTCTCTACCTATGAATTTTCATGTGAAACGGCACAATGACTCCTTTGTGCCACTCTGGTAGCAAGCAAGCAGGTCACACTGAACTAAAGGCTGCACCCTCGAATGTTCATTAGTGGGCTAAAGCCCACAGCTTTCATAAACAGAACAAAAATGAGTATTCACCTTTAATTGCAAAAAGGTGTAATCAGCACATTTGGAATGCTTTTAGGCACAGACCAAACTTCAGCTTCAGCAGAGGCTGGAAAGGAATATCATACAAGCAGTTTGCTTGGGAAAAACTCAGTACCCAAAACTTCAATGCCTTTCCACGGAACAGCTGATTCTGACCAAAGGATTTTAGCCTTTAGGATTTACACCACTGGAATTGTCTATCATCACAGATTCTGTGTTTACAAATGCAATTAAAGTCCTTTGTATGGAGCCATGTAATAACACATGGCAAAACCATCAGACAAAGCCAGAACACAAAACTTTGGATTCATTTTAACATAGTACAAATCCAAGAACTTAGGCCAAATTAGCCCATCTGCAGCTGCTGCAGACTGAGCCCTGGGTTTGCTCCAAGCAGCCATGTGGCTCGGCTCACCCTTTGCCTTTCTTCCAGGCCCAGGCATCATGCTGCCCTGCATGACACTGGCTGTGGGAGGACAGCTGCAGCACTGATGCCCCTTGATGCCCTGTTTGCTCCTTGGCTTTGCAGAGGCGGGGACCTGCAGCCTAGGTGCTCACACCAGGCCTACCTTCCTGCCAGCCACCCCCAGCAGAAGGCATGGCAGTGCTGTAAATGGGTGTTTTGCATGCCCTGTACCCACATCTGTGATGCCCACAACATCGCAGTGAGGAAGAAGAGAAACTTTCAGGAGTAGGGAGCAGCTGGGGAAGCAAGGAGAGGCAGCAGGAGGCTGAAGGGGAGGGTGGGCAGAGAGGTGCAGGCCAGAGGAGGAAGGAGCAGCTGGGAAAGGCTGGGGAGGAAAATAGGCAGAAAGCCATTCAAATGGCTTGAATCAGCACGGTGGGTGCTCGCAGAGCAGGCCGAAGGGAGGAAGGGAGGCCTCTCCTATTTTTAGCCCCACAGCTAGAGTGCTGTACTCCCCTGCCTAGGAGCTGGTGGTAATGGTGGTCACCCTCTGAGCAGCCACGGGGCAGGCCGTGCCCTGCCTGCAGACATGGCTGATTTCAGAGCCCCTGGCAGCACAGGCCTCCTCTGTGCTGGTGCTCAGAAGTCTGGGGCCAGGGACAGCACGTGCATGCTGCTGTCCCATGCCGTACGCGGAGAGTGTGGGGCAGCCATGGTAAGTCTGAGCTGGGTCCTGCTCCCAGCGCTTGCAACATTCTGCACAACTGTGAGCTTACATTTACATAATTTAGGGTCTCTGTGGCAAATCCAGTGACTATCTAAGGAGATGGTCTTCCTAATCCATCTGTGAGCACTAGTGTGCTTCTCCAGAGGACAGATTGCTGTGCTTTAAATTACGTTCCTGCCTTGCCATGTGCTGTGGAAGAACCTTTCTCTAATGACTGCAGAGTGCTTGCTTCCAGCTCACTCACTTAAGTTAGATGATGCTAGACATATGTGCTGCTGATTTCCACTGGTCCACATCTGCGAACTGACACATGTTACTGGCCCTGTGGGAGGCATCCTCTCCGAGATGTAGATTAGGGAGAGATGTGGATGGGAGAGCAGAGGATGTGTAATGCTGAGGGTGATGAAGGAAGAGGATCAGCGCCATGCTGACATGGGTGTTAGTCATGCATACAAGACCTGCCTGACTTTCCCACTTTGCAGGGAAATCTTGGTGATGTGTTTTAGGCACTGTTTTCATCACTGGTGGTCTGTAGGAAGTTAACAAAAACCAGGCTTTTTCATCAGCTTTTTGTTGTTGTTACTGTAACTTTTATTTCTGGCATTACAAGCCTCAAGATGGTGTCTGGAGAAGAAATGAGCTGACATCACCTTTTTGTCCTGCAGGGGAGCTGTGAAGACAGGAGGAGATGAAATGCAGCAGGTACTCACCACTGCCAAGATCATATCTCTTACACAGAACATGGCCACCAGCTTTAGTGTAATTTTTTGCAGTTTTGATTTATTATCCACAAATGGTGGGTGCAAGGTGGCCACAAAGGAAGGGCTTTTGTACCTATCCGCTGTAATAATTCCTTGCGCTTAGTTTGTGGCTGCTGAAAAGCTGATCTTTGCTGGGCTGGGGCTTACTAAATGCACCCAGCAGCATGGCTTGCCTCAGCATTGCTGCTGAAGCTCCAGGAAGAGGCAGGGCCCCTTTTTATTCCTCACAGAATGAAAGTGACACAGGTGTGGTGGCCATATCCCAAAGCATCAGAGTCTAATAAAAAGGGGGACCCTGTCAGCACCCATGGTCACCTTCTCCTGCTGTATCTGCGGTCCCTGTTCAGTTTAAAATTGTGCCTGTGGGTATGTACTGGTTATGGCAAGGAGGACAGGCTCACTGGGAAGAAACTGGCTGCAGGGAAGAAGGATGGTCTGGCACTGAACTACAGGGAGAAGCAGCTGTGCTCCAGGCACCCATCTTCCCTTCCTCTTCTGCGTGGAAGTGAGAAGCTCTGTCAAGCTGAGCGTTAAGTCTGTGCCTGTTCTGAAATTGGTTGAGACATTTTAAGATACACTGTGCCAGTGTATGTGGGTCATTAGTTTTCCTGAACATCTCAGATCATTGTATTGAGGAATTGTGGACAGTGGGTACTCTCAGTGCTAATGTCTGTATGATACTTATCTACCTTGGATTCTCCAGGAGGCAGCAATTCCTATGGCTTTACTGTGCCATGTTGGTGTAGGTCTGGAGAATCCTTCCCTGCCCCAGAAACTTTGCAGAAGCAAGATCCTGGTGGCATGATGCTTTTTCACCTTTGATTACCCTGGCCTGGAGCAACTGATGTGTGTTTTCACCAGCATGCATTATGTCCCATGAATGGTCTCACCTAGCAGTTCCCCATGTCCTTGTCTCAGCACAGAGCATGTAGGAGGACCATGTAGTGCTCTCCAATAGAGTCATATCGGACACCTTCTGGAACACTGTCCCATTTATTGGTATGTTTCACCTTTGCACATGGAGATGGGAGTCATATTACCCTTCATGCTGCTGCTAATGAAGCTGATGAAACTGCTATACCAGAGCACCCTGACTGCTTGTCTGGATGAAAATGTTGTTAGGAAAGGAGAAAAACTTGGAAGGAGAGAAATTAGCATTTTCCCAGGCTGTGGGAAAAGCTGGTTCAGGCAGGCTTGTGTTTTAAATAACTCTGTTGGGCTGTCTGGATTTCAGCAGTTCAGCCCAGCTGCTGCTCTGAGTCTTTCAGCTGGTTAATGCATTGCCAAGGCCTGGAGTGGGCTTGAGAGTGGTGGGCTCATGGATCCTGCCAAACTCGGAGGAGGACAGGCAGAGCCCCACACTCCCTGCTGAGCCTGGCCAAGTGTGATCTGGCCATAGCAGCTGTGACTTATTGCTGCAAGACACTGCCAGGTTTCTGGTGGTATCACAACTCCGGACCCACTGGTAGCTGTGACCTGGCAGCCTCTGCCCTTCTGCACAGAGGCAAGCCAGCCTGCTCCATCTGGAGTGCCAGCAGAATCTCTTTGGGGGTCACGGCCTGTATGTAATACATAAGCAGAAAACAGGGCACAGTGTTGCCTGCAGATTTCTGCTCTGAGTTCTAGGCTCTGTGCTTCCATGTGGTTCCAAGGTGGAGATGTTGTCATTCTTCTGCAGGGTCAGCTGCTGCAGAAGAAGGAAGTGCAGGCACTCCTGTGACATGTTTTCACTGAAGGAATATGGAGACTCAAGTATCAGTCACTCAGCACCTCTGTCCTGGCATAGAAACATGCTGCAACAAAGGAGTCACACTTCCTTGGCCAGCACTCACCCATCCTCATCCTGGGGACCCAAAGGAAGTTCATTGTCCATTCACAGTGTCCCATGTTTTGAAGGTAAGCAGTGTGACTCCCACTGAATGGATGGAAATGTGCTTGGCTGCCTTCAAGAAAGGGCTGTGAGTGGTCCCTGGAACAAGGGAAGAGTACTGAAGAGGTTTTGGAGCTGACTGGTACAATTATTTTAATATTGCTGGGATTTTAGCATACCTGTGATGTGTTAGGACACTAAAAACCTTGGACAGACAGCTTTTTATTATTGCTTAAGCCAAGATAAGTTAATGAAACACCGTTAGTGCCTGATCCCAGCTGGATCTGATACAGTGACTGTCTGTACCTGCTGTTCTAGTCTTACAGAATTTTCCATTGTGCAGTTTCTGCAGATAGCATCTATAGTGTGATTTAAACATTAGGCATTGTGGATACAGAAAAACACTGAGATTTCCAGGTAAGCTGGAGGATGCATGAATGGAATTTCAGTGATGCTGTGTGTTTGACTCTTGACTTGTTTGGATATGTGATGGAAGAAACTGTTTTTTTCCAAATTTTTCTGGGAGAGGAATTACAGATAAATCTGGAATATTTTCCCTTTTCTGGTATTACTTCATAATTCCAGCCAGTATTTTTCCTTTGGCCTTTTCTGCTTCTGGACAGCTGTTCTCCAGAGCCTATTTCAGTTTGAGTCCTCCCAGGAAGCACATGTTTTGTGATGATTCTTAAGAAGACATTTAGCTCTTTGGCTTCATTGCGAACACTAGCTAACCACCCACATTTTGAGGAGCGTGGCATCAGATAGCTCAGGCAAAAAAGAGGTAAGGATGAGCCATGGATGCACCCTGGAAATGCTGCTGATCTGCAGTGTAAGTGTGGAGGATCTGATCTTGGTATAAATGTTTGATCACAGCCTTGAACACCTCCCAGCAGGCTCAAATTGCTGATGTGCTTACCAGTTTCAATTCAGCAAGGTTTGATGTGCATGGGCTTAGAGCCCTGTTCCAATGACAGTCCCAGTCAATACCCTTGTTTTTGGAGTGTTTTGGGGGTAAAGCAAACAAAGCCAAAAAAGAGAGGAAATAAGAGGAACTGCTGATAGCAGTTGCTGCTCAGTTCAGGCAGATAAACGTGTTTTATTATCTCTTGCACAGTATCCAGGGAACCTCAGGAGCTCCCTAGCAACCATGCAGTAGGAAAAGGAAGTGTTTTAAATCCTAGAACAGGTGTGTTTGTGCAGGGATATTGGCCCACTGGCGCTGTCTGGCTGGGTTGTAATGGCATGGAGAGATGTCACTTCCTTCCACAGCAATGCTGGACAGCAAAAATAGCAAAAGTTGAAGTGTATGTTTCTGAGAAAGAGATATGAGCAGTTGTGGTCTAAGGAACTATGTAGTTGCTCCATGAGGAAACTATTCTCCAGTCATTAGCTGAGATGTATGACCATTTTGCATACCTTATGGATCATAGCTCATGTAACCTCCATATTTCCCTTTCTCTCACAAAAATTCACCTCTTCAAGTTCCTTCCCTCCTTCTCTGCCTCCATTTAATCATTCCTTCATCCAAATTCAGTGTTTTCTTGTTTCTTTAGATAACATACCTTATCTTATAACTGTTTCTCTTACCGCACTGCTGTAAGTGTGCCACTATAAGAAAATGGGAAACTGCCTTTCTGTTCCCTCAGTTCCTCCAAAAAGCATCACGACCAGGTGCACTTTGCAAGTGTTAGATGAAGGAGGCATCTGAGATTTGGTTTGGTAGCGTCCCACCAGCTCTTCCAGCTCGGTGCTTTGCTTCACTTGACTGGATTGGCGCATAGACATGTGTAGCCAAAAATGAGCTGTTAACAAGAAATCTCACTCTTTCCTCATAAAGTCTTGAAAAAGCACCATGTTGCACTGTTATCTCCACATGTATCCTCTGCTCTTGGCAGGAGCAGGCATGTCTTCTTCCAGAGATGTGACTGATGGAAAGTATTTCATATCTGGTCCCAGGTGCCTGTAGAACTGGTAGCATGTTCTCCAAAGCTCAGTGGGTTTTTCCTGGACTGTTCCGATGATTGGAAAGGGCTGTAGCACCTTTGCCCCACAGGAAGCATTGTCTTCCCCTGTCTTGAGATGAAGAGTTTTCCTGATGAAAGGAGGCATGCTTATAGGTGGGTAATATGGCTGTTCTCTAGAGCGCACTGATTAAGGGGAATAATATTGTTCTACCACTGATGCACACTGCAACACAGAGAACTAACCATGGTGTTTCTCTCCTATACTGAGCTGTGTTGTGGGTATCTGTATGCTGTGTCACTTTCCACATCAGCAGGCTAAAAAGCAAGAAAATTTTGCCAGCTCCATGGGCATCTAGTGTCCCCTGTGCTTCGTTATTTGGGGATTAATCTGTCCCCACCCTCCTCCCCCCGCAGCTTAGTGCTATTGCAGTGTTTGCAGCCATGGTGAGCTGAGCAGAACTTGGGCTGATGATTCATTACTGGAAGGGTGCTGAGCATACAAATGAGAGGGTACAATCAGCAGTGGAGGCTGTTTTGCGCATTTCTGCTCTACTTTGCTTCTACTGGCAGGAACATTTCTAGGACCAGCCTGCAGCCCTGTGCAGCCCTGGATGACCTGGTCTCTGGAGATGTAGTGCTGCAGACTCCTGTGATATGCTAAAGCAGTGGCAGGACTTTTGTACTTACTGCATGTGAAGCACTGCTGGCATGCACCTGTGCTAAATGCTTCCTCTCCTGATGGCCTATATTAGTGCTTTCTGTTAGTCAGCCAACTGAACAGTTCAAAGAAATACCAAAAAAGGGACATACGCATCTCACTGCCCTTCTCATATAAATCAGTGTGCAGTGATGAATCCTTATTATTTGTGTGCTTCTAGCTACTTGTAGATGGCCACAATCCAGATTAGATGCTCTATGCCAGTACATCTGATTGTCAATGAGGCAGCTTGACTCAGCTGAAGCAAAAGCTTTTTCTGCATATGACAGAAGAGTGTTGCTAAAGTTGGCTGACTCCCGGACTGCGTAGGATATATTCAAAGTAAAGTTTTTTTTCCTTTTTTTTTTTTTTTTTTTTTTTTTTTTTTTATTTTTTTTTTTTTTTTTTTGAAGAAATGCATTCAGAATAAGGCATTTGGCAAAGCTGACAGTCAGCATTTTACATGCTCTGATCTGCTTCTGGTGAAAAGAGACAGATTTTGGTGTAATTCCATTGTCTACAATGGTTTATTTCCATTTGTCCTCATCAAAGAGGTCAAAACTGGGAGCTGGTATTTATCCACTGGCACCATGAAGGTCAATACTGGATGAAACATAGATGGAGGCGGAAGAGGAAAACAAGTCTCTCTGCAGAAATCAAAGGGATCAAGGTAACAGCCCTGTTGTTGATTAGCCTTAGTGTGTGTCCTGTTGGTGCTGATGTGGCCAGTAGAAACTAGTGGTTCACTGGAACCGAGAAGTATTGATGTGGCAAACCAGCAACACACTCACCCATTCTGAGCTCATGTGAGGATTTATAGGGCTCCTTTGGATAGCAGCTGAACCAGGCTATTATGCTGCTTCCTGAGTTCTGGAATAGCCTGGTGTCTCTTTGCATTAGTTATTTGTGTTGAGGTCTTCGTTGTATTTCTAAGTTAAAGCAGGTAAATGTTTGCTCTGGAGATGCACTTTGATGCCCTTCTCCTCTGAGCAATACAGTTATTCATAGAAATGAGGAAATTTAGAACGCAATAGCTCAGGAAACTCGCTCTTTCCTATTTGGAGCCCTAATTAGAGCAATTAATCACTGCTGCTTCTGCCATCTAAGCTTCCAGGCTAGAATATATTGTTCTCTCTTGTCAGAACAGAAATGTAAAAATGGTTTCCCTTTACCTGACACTTTGCCAGTAGAGCCTTTATCAGTGTCTGCCTCCTATCAGCTTCTCTCTTTCCTGAGAGCTGAAAATGTAAAGAACAAATTGACGTGACTGTTCCAAAAGAAAGAAGTGTGAAATTTTCAGTGATCAGTTTCTCCCCAGTTTGTGTTGGATTTCTCCGCTTGAATTACCTTCTCTTGGAAATTTTTTGTGGGTTTCCATTTTGCTCTGTAATATGATGAACATTTTTCTTGGAAATACCAAGACATTACTGCAGTGGAGAGGTTTGGTTTTTTTCCCAACTTGATGCAATTAATTTTTTTTCCCCACAGTGTCCCTACATGCTGAAGTTCTCCAGGTATATGCCCTGGACAGGTTGCAGATAAGGGCGCCCCTGTGTGTATTTTAACTCCACCCATTGCTCCTCAACTGGTCCACCTGTACTCAGCTGGTTAAATGCCCCATTCTCACTCCATTCCTCTCCACCTACCCACATATGGCCAAAAAGTGCTGGAAATGTCTGTGCTGCTGCAGAGATGTGGTGCTTGAGCATGGGTGCTCCTGCTCTGCTGCAGCGCCAAAGAGCATGGTCAGCTTGCCTCACCAGCAGCAGTGACCTGGCTGATGAAGATGGCATCTGTCTACAGCCAGCATACTCATTTCGCCTGTGCACAAACAAGACTGAAAACTAGCAGTGTGCAGCTGTGAACGCAGTTGGTGCTGGACTGCATGTCTAGTCTAGTCATATATAAAATACTTTTTGAATAGTCATCTGGAGATCTGAAGCATTTCCAGCTGCATATGTAAGACAAGTTGAAATTTCTGTCATTGTTACTCTTTGCTACACATTACGAACAGTATGACAGCAGAATTGTGAAATATCCATTTTCCTTTGGTGTAATTACCTTCTGCTGCTTCCTTATCAGCCAGCTTCATAACATCTCACAGTGAAGCAAATCTCTGGATCTGAGATGCTAACACTAATGTTTGTCTTTTTGCTGCCCTTGATGAAAAAGTAATGAACTATGAATGAATGAACAGTTCTGCCCTGTTGATGCTTTTTATTTTCATGCTTGGGTGAAGAGATGCATTTACTGAAACAGGGCCAGAGTTGCTTTTTTATTTTTGAGCTAAATTCACGCAGGAAGACTCCCAGGAATGCTCATTCTTAGAGCTCTAGATCTTGCAGACTTTAAGCAGTTAAGAACTACCACAGCCTTCAGTGAAGGACAACTCAGAGTGTCATACAGCTCTTGTAGTGTGCCAAACATAGACCATGGGTAAAGTTTTCTCATGTCTTGTTGCTCATTTCTATTTATTGCTTCATCATTTGATGGAATAATTCATCATGCCGTTGGCACTCTCCCCCTAAGCATAGAGGCAGCAGAGAGCATTCCCTTTGCCACCCTAAGTCTGTGCATACACTGTTCCTTCGCAGAAGTTTCTGTGGGGAACAGAGGATGAAAAATGAACCCAGGACAGCACTTTACCCTCTCTGCAACTTCATTGTTCCTGATGTGTTCGGGGGAAATTAGACAGGCCCATTCCACTTCACTTGGCCATTTTGCTTTTGCAAAAGTGACTGTGGAGCTGTTCTCCACACGTACCCAAGATAAGTACAGCAAGTCTGGAGCCTTGGCATCCATGACAGCAATAAAGCCTTCCCCAGCCTGTAGCACAGGACTGTGTTTCACATGGGCTGCAGCGTGTCCTGGCATATGTCCTCTCAGGACAGTGCAACAGCGCACACACTTTTGGGGCTCACTGCATGTAACCAGAAGGTATTCACTTATTAGTGTCATGAGAGTCAACTGCTCATTCCCACTGGCAAGACAGGACTGTATGTGGTCCACAGTATATGAGAACATGAAGCTCAAGGCACTAAGCAATGGTCCACCTAGGTCTGGATGATGGTGTCCCTCAATATTTTTTGGTAGTTCTCCAAGGACCTTATTGAAAAGGAAGCCTCTCTGCCAGCCAAAAGCTGTTCTGTGCAGCAAACCGCTCCCAAAATGCTGAAAAAAGCACCCTTCTGTTCTGTTAAGCGTGACAAACAATAGTTCTTAGCAACAGCTTCAAGATGCATTTCCACTAGCTGCTTTTTAGAATAGCCTTCACAGTGTACATCCTTCCCTTTTCTGGATTGGGTCCTTTTTTTGGACCACAAACTGATACAGAGAGAGCTGTTTCTGAGTTTCTTCCCTTTGAATATAGAGCAAGGGATGAATCAGAAGTGGATTGTCTTCCTATCTAGTTTTGGTTACTAATGATTTTGACTGCTCAGTATTGCATAAAAAGTGTTTTCACCCTCTGCAGTATTTGAGTGTATTCCTAAAGAAATCAAGAGGTACTGCTCTGGGAATGAACACAGATCTTTGTTAAACATCATAGAATGTTGCACTGATTTAGTAGTTTTCAACCCTCTTATTTCAGTTTCCTGTGTTTTTCTGGGAATGTAGTTTAGATGACCTGTGTAGTACGAGCAGCAGCCTATCAGTGTTAAACCACAACACATATGATGGTAGCTTCTGGGTCACTCGGGAAGAGAGAGCTATTCCAGCCCACAGGAGAGCCAACATTTCTTAGTGGCTTTCTGGTTTCTGATACAAGTGTGAGCTCCTTCTGGATGGATTTTTCCACACTGCTAGGAGTTGTTTGGCCTAGAGCTAGCAGCAGGGGCCTCTGCTCAGATCAGCCACTGACAACACCTATTGGAGGACTTCATCAGGGCATTCATTTTAGCCACGAATGCATGGTAGTTATGTATGCTTGAAGTCTGTATGTAGCTTGTGCAAAATCCATGACTGGTTGCCAGGGACTGGATACGTTCATCTGGAGCTTTCCTTTCCACAGTGCAACTTGGAAAAGCTGTGAGGAAAAGCCAAAATGTAGATGTTTGCATGTACAGTTCCATTCCCCTCATGTGCCAGAATGCTTGTACAATCTCTACAGGAATTAGTGGCATGCAGTAATTTATAGGATAGTGTCATGGTTTTATGATTTTCGGTTATTGGTACTCCACATCATAACTTCATGTAGTGAATGTACCTGGTTCTCAGAAGAGAAGGACTACTACGTTCCCCACGGTACTTTTCTCCTCTGTTACCATTTTCCAGCCGGAGGGAAAAGATAAAAGCTCGCAGTACAAAAACTTGCAGATTGCGAGACCTCGTCCCTTTTTCTGCCGTCTCTCGTCTTGGCAGCACCTCGCTCTCCAGCCGTCTTATCGTCGGTAGTAGAGTAAGGCCTACCTTGATTTTGGGACATTCTCTCTCTCTGTATTGGATTTATCAGCTTAAATTGTAATTATATTGTATTATAGTGTGTTGTTTTGCATTCCAATATCTTATTTAGTAAATTAGTTTGTTTCTCCTCAGCTTGTTGCCGCTGTTCTTTGCTCTCAGGGCCATCTCCCTACCCTTTTTCCCTTTCCCCTTTTCCCGGGGCGTGGGCCCGTGGGTCCCCCGTCCCCTTTGTCACGGAACCGGGTTGAACGCCCATAAACCGTTGACAGATAGCTCTACTCATTTTCCCTAAATTTAATAATTTAAATCCTGGAGATTTTACTGATTACTCTAGTGAAATGAGCTTTCATTTAAAATGTAGAACCTGGGAGGAAAAGAAATTTCTGAAACAACCTTCTCTAAACCCAAGCATTAGGTTTCCAAAAATATATTCTTAGGAATAATCCTTTTAGATATTATAGGTATTCTTCCATCTCCTAGTCCAGTCTCAGTATAAAACAAATGAATGCTTTGGAACGCTTAGTCCTCCAAATGCATTAAGGGGATCACGATAAGCTTTCTCTCCTCCCACACTTCGCTTCATACTCTGCTAACAATGGCCACAGAGGAGAACAACTGTTGAAAATGCTCATGCTGTTTAAGAGGTGTTTAATCTCTGTGTACTGTATTGAAACAAAGGATTCATTTACCGAGATCATGAAACAGACTTCTTAATACCCCATTAGATAGAACCGAGCCAAGAGCAGAAATCCAGAAGTGAAACACTAGCAACTTCTATTAGACTGTATTGCTGTTAGGATACATCTACTGTATGTAGTTTCACTCAGGACATTGACTTTCCTGTGGTCTGTTGATGAGTCAGAGCCATTTTTTATGCATTTTTCACTAAAAGCATTATTTCCATAAAGCTTGTGGAGGTCTTCCAGATAGCCAAAGCTCACTGAGTGAAGGAGTTGCAGTCTGCAACGTCATCTCCACTCCTTACCTCAAGATAAACTCACTGAAATCAGAGGCAGCCGCATCTGAAGGAAGGAAGGAAGAGGACATCAGTTTTTAGTTTTGTTTTTCTCTATGCAAGAAAATGTGCTGTTATGGAGAGAGTCGTGACTTCTTAACTGACTTAATCTTCAAGCTCAGGTTGTCTAGTATAACATCAGAGTGATGTATTGGCAAACTTCACCAGGTCCTGAAACATTGAGTAGGAAGTGCAAAGCACAGCTGGACAGCAGAAAGAGTGGCTGTGATTTGAAACAAGTTTGGGGAACAGCAGTTTGTGTGCAGTTGTTCAGTGAGACATCCACACTGGTGAGGATTCACTCCTAGAAAGCTATGTAGGGGAAGAGTTTCAGCACCGGTACTGTGGTAGAAAGAAAATATGAAAGGCCTGCATGCAACTTAGGCACTCAGATCTCCTGCTGTTGCTTTGCATGGGCAGTGCCTCCTTTTGGGCAGAACACACTGCATGCCGAGCTGCTGCAGCCTGGATGGGGAAGTTTACTCACAGCACTGCAGCACAGCATAGGCTTCCTGGACACCACCTTTGATCTGCTAAACTGCTCTTAGATCAGTGTTATTGATTCTGGAATGTATACCAAGCACTAGTCACATGCCATTGAGAGGTAATGAAGAGATTTAAGAAATGGACAGTGACTATGAGGAATTCAATCTTACCCCTACACACTTTAATTGGAGATAGGAGCCTGCAATTAAAGAGCAGTAACATTAGTGCACATAAAGACTGCCATCATATAAAATTGACAGAGTAGATTTCTACCAAATGAATTTATCTAGAACAATGGAACATCCTGTCACCAGAAAATATTTAACTCACTGAAACCGACTCAACTTCATAGCAAAACTGGGGACTTTTTGCCAGGGTTCCACCTGTATAAGTTGCAAGTGCCTGGAAAGCATGTTCTATAATGAAAAGGGTAACTAAATCTCTAGTTTCAATTGTGTTATCAGGCATCAATCTAGGACAATGGAGATTATTAAATGAAGAGCATTAGGCTTTTCTTATAGGATATGCTGTGCTTTAAAATGTATTTTATTGATCCTAAAATTACAAGATCAATTATTGACATTTTGTTGAGGATCAATCTTGGATTAAATGGCAAAATGAGGAAAAGTTTTTCATATGTACTATGTCCAAAAGCAGAAACAGATTGCCCTCCTCATGTGAACATTCAGAAACCTTTTCTGATGATTAAACATTATGTCTGAAATATATCTTAAGTTACACCAGCCACCACAGCGCTTTTTGGTGAACCAAAGAAGTCCTACAGTGAAATCAAACTTTTGAGTAATATCTGTACTACTTTAATACAAATTCCCTCTAGCATCATTTTTTCCTGTTTTTAGATTCACATATATTCTGTCAATTACAATGCAAAGTGTAAGTAACAGATTTAAGCAAGGATGTTGGAGTGTGAAAAGAATTCATGTGAATTGCTAATAGGCTGGTGGGAATACATTTTTTTCCAGATGAAGGCAAATCCTGTCGCTTCAAAGACGGCAGACTTGATTTTCCACCGTTTCATCCCTTGACTCACCACTGTTACCTGTGAGAGGGACCAGAAGGCTGAGCCTGCAACCTAGTCAGTACACCATGTCACCAAATGAGCAGTATTGCATCTATTCTCCCCTCCCTTTGAACAGATGTGAGTAAAGCCGTGAGCAAATTAAAAACACAAGCCGTGGGGCAAAAAGCAGTCTTGTCATTACTCCGGCTGAGCAAAATGGATATTTGATAGCACACACACAACATCTCTCTTCCGTTCTCCCTGTTTCTGCTATTTAAGGCAAAAGCCTGGTAATTAGCATCCTCCGGTGACATGAATCGATCAGGTTCGCATTCGCCTTGACAATCATGTGACAGAGAATGGAAAACAGAAGGATGGGATGAGTCCTCTCAGGTAATTAACCTACGCTCCAATGCTTCCCACACCAGCCTATTTTCAATTTTGGCACAGTACAGTTTATACACTCTAACATTATTGCTCAGAAGATAGAGTGATGATTCAGGTTTGCTAAAAATGGCTTCACCATACTGCAATCATGCTCGTGAAGCTTCATCTCGAATCCTGTAGTTATAAGCTTCTTCTCACTGAGAAATAAATACGTGTGGTGTTTTATCCGAAAAGTTACTTACCAGATACCTGAAACACTTGTATACCATCTTTAAGAAAACATAGCTTGTTTGGTCAATTTGTCTGCCAATTATTTTTTTCCTATTTTTTAAAAAATGTGTATAATACCACAGGTGACCTCCCTTAATACTGCTGTCCATACAACTAATAAGTAACTGAGAAATAATATGCCTCTGCCGCATCCCGTCATGCCAGAAGATCAACATTCCTTTGGAGATTAGAGTAGGTGTTTAGTATCATTTGTGCCCAGATCCACTGAAGTCAATGAAATGATGCCTGCTGGCTTCTGTGGGAGCCCGACTTGGACATCGTTCTGGCAAGCTGTCCACCACTAAACTGAGCTCCTGCGGGGGCCAAAACCTAAATGAGGGAAAGTAAAAATCCAGGAAATGAAACTGAGCCACAAAGAAATATTCTAATTCAATGGCATCCTGAACAGATTCAAATGAAACGCAAACACACATACGCACACGCGCGCACACACGCACACACAAAAGAAAGTTATGAATTTAACAATCTCAAAAATTCATAGATTAAAATTGTTCACATTAGACAATGGAGTATAATAGGTAACTTTCTTGACTTTCCATTTATTTCCCTGAGCACTGATCTTTGGAACATCTCGAGTTTCAGAATTGTCTAGTTGGTAATTCCTAAGAGAGTTATGTAAAATACTGTCTTATTATGCCAAAAATCAATTCCTTAAGTAAAACTAAGATACACCTTCCATGAACAGCCAATTTTTTTTTTTTTTAAGCCAACAACTATCACTTCTCAATCTGTATGTAGGCACCTTGCCGGTCTGTCTTCCAAACTCACTCTGCAGCTGGGCAGTTCCTATTTAACTCAGTACAGGGTGCTGTGCTGTGCTATAAACTCATCAGTGCAGAAACCTATGTAAGGATTTAGCCTCCTTTCTTTCGTTACTCATTTTTGCAAGATGCTTTGGGTATATAAGCATGACAGTATGCTGTCATGCTTTGGTTCTGCGCCTCAGATGGTTTTGTAGGTAAAGACTTTTAACTGATTTCTCTGTAAGGGGTAAAGGAGGTGATCTGCAGAGCCAGCACACAACCAACCATACAGCCAGCACACAGCCAACAAACAGCCAGCACACAGCCAGCACAGAGCCTGTCTCCAGTGCTAACATGAGACGCGTCCAGGGCAGATATCTCAGGCTGGCCCTCTGCACAAGGAAATCGCCTGCCCAAAAGGAGCTGTCTTAGATTTCTGCAGCCCCTGGCAGCCTGGCCATGCTGCTTCTGACTGTCTTCTCTAGGTGAGAGCTGTCATTATGAGCTTTGCAGACCACAGTTTGCAATTTCAAGACTTCTAAGGCATTCTGAATTTTAGGTTATACAAAGCGTGCAAGTGAAAACACTTTAGAAAGCAAAACAATGAGGAAAGATTTGGTTATTTTTAAGCTAAAATTGTCTATCTCCAATTCTAAGGCTGTAAATTACATCAGTCTCTCTGCAACTAAAGGTTTTAAAACCATTTTCCACGACCACAGAAATACACTGTAAGTTTGCATTCCCTTAACTCTCTCTCTGGTATCGGAGACACGAGCGCTATGCAGCAGGCTCCAAACAGGAGGAACAGAAAGGTCATTTTGTAAAGCTTCATTTCAGCATGGGGTGCCTGGGGGTGCTGAACCGAAAGCAATCTGGAGAGCTGCTTTTGTGTTCTCTCTGCAGTGTGAAATTAAGCTTTCACCTGTTCTCGACAGACGTAAAGACAACATGCCGTACCTACTTCCCTAGCTGGCACTTTCTGACACCGCCTTGACTCTGGCATTCCAGGGCAGAATCTGGGAAGAGGATTTAGCAGTTTCTCTCTTTGCCTTTTTCACACCTCCAAGCTCAGAAAGAGTTAACCGCGTACAATCCTATTATTTTTTTCCCCCCTCCTGTGGAATTAAAGTGGCCTCTTTGAAAGGAAAAAAACAAAATAAATCTCTGTAACAGGAGTATAAATACTGCTCTGAAAACACACTTGGAAGATGCCTTCCAAGATGGTTATCTTTTTTATTCTTTTTTTTCTTTTTCCTTTAAAACTGTGACCACTGCACCGGTTAAGGCTGTTTTACAATATATATATTTCAAATAAAACTTTAATATTCAAGCTTACCAGATTGATGGATTGTAACAGGTAAAACGGAACTCTTTACAAGGTAAACCATGTAGCTGTACAAAATAGAATTAAACCTTCACCTGGGTAAACCGAAAAGAAATCCTGCCTCGCATAAAAACACAGAATCTGTTTACAAAAAGGAATGTGTATGACATTTGGACTCCCTTGTAACTGCCATATCCTAGCAACATCTCAGCTGTTTTAGTAAAGGAACTAACTAATCGTCGATTTTAAACTGCAGTGAATTTACCAAACATTTTCACTATAGACTTCTGAAAGCTTTTACAGTAAGAAGTTATCAACAAAAGCAGGCACGTTAGTGTACAAAAACGTTGTTGATTTTTTTCCTGTTTCTTTTTCAAAGTGCAGGTTTTTCTCAATGTGCATCTTACAAGACTGACAAATGTTTTAACTCACTAAATCTTAGAACAGAACTCAATTCTCCCGAGGAGTAGTGTAAACGTTAAAGATCCCCAATACATCTCTAGTAAACGTGACACGAATGTCTCTGCGTTGTTCAGAAATTTAGCTCTTTTGAGAGGTAAAGAAGCTTCATGACACCTTTTCCTTACACTGGCTGGTTATCATAAATGGGTAACTCTGGACTGCTAAAGCTGGAGACTGATGAATCACTTGAAGGGAACTAAACTTGGCTACGGACGAGAGGCGGCGGGAGGAACCAACCCTTCGGCGTTTCTTGCGCAGCCTTCGGAGAACCCAGCCGCCGGTGGACAGACGGACGGAGGGACAGCGAAAGGGCAGCGGGAGGAGGGCAGGGAAAGAGCTTCCGCAGAGACAGACGCGCGGCGCGGGGCCGTCCCGTCGGGGGCCGGCGGCCGCCTCGAGCCCCGCAGCGCTTTGCCCTCGGAGCCGCTGCCACTGGCGGTGCCGTCGGAGCGCGGCGCTAGGTGCCGTGGGCGCAGGGCTCCCCGGGGTAGATCTCTTCGTAGGCGGGGGGCTGCTCGCTGGGCAGCGGGTAGCAGTACGGGTAGGAGGCGTTCAACTCGGGATCCATAGGCGAGTAGCCGGGCAGCTCGACGGAGGGGTGCCCGCCGCAGTGCACCTCCACGCCGGCCTCGTCGAAGACGTGGAAGACGCCCACGTTGATGTAGGAGACGGCCTGGAAGGGGCAGTCCCCGGGGCTGAGCTCGGGCTCGCCGCCCGAAAAGAGGGAGCCCTGGCTGTGGCGAGTCGCCCTCCGCCCGCCGCCGCCCCTCCGCCGCCGCCGCCGCCCGCCCGCCGGGGCCGCCGCTGCCGGGGCCGCCCTCCGCCGCCGCCGCCGGCGCCCGCGCTGCTGCGAGGCCTTGTAGTTCTTGACGAGGAGCAAGTTGAGCAGGCCCAGCAGGCACTCCAGCGCGTTGAAGACGGTGGAGAGCACCAAGCCGCGCTGGTAGTCCCGCAGCTTCTGGCAGCGGAGCGCCGCCGCCGAGCCGTCGGGGGCCGCGGGGCCGCTCCGCGGGCGGGCCGCGCCGCCGGGCTGCAGCAAGCAGTAGTGCGAGTACTTCCTCTCCACTAGCGACACGGTGTCGCCGTCGATGACGGCGCCGGCGAAAGCGCTCAGCACGCCCAGCATGAACACCAGCACCCCCAGCAGCAGGAAGTTCTGCCGCCCCCCGGGCGACGCCTTCTCTCCCGGCCCCGACGGTGCGGCCGCTGCAGCCTCGCTCCCGCCAGGGCCAGGGCCGGGGCCGGGGCCGGGGCCGGGGCCGGGGCCGGGGCCGGGGCCGGGGCCGCTGCCCGGGTCGGGGGCCGGAGCCGGGGCCGCGGGCGCCTCGTCGGGCGGGCGGCAGCAGAGTAGCGCGGCGGCGAGCAGCGAGAGGCCGGCGGCCAGCAGCAGCCCCGAGTAGAAGGCGCCGGCGGCGGTGCCCAGGCGGAAGGGCTCTCCCTTCAGCTCGGAGCCCAGCGAGAAGCACTTGAGGCCCACGGCGGCGGCGCTGAGGGCGCAGGCGAGCAGGAGGCAGCTGGAGAGCGCGGCGCAGGCTCCCCGCACGCTCCACTTCATCCTCCGCGCCGCCGCCGCCGCCGCCGCCCCG
>NC_034438.1:52685856-52725756 GCF_002078875.1 Numida meleagris | reverse complement strand
CGCCTCCCGGCCGCCGCCGCCGCCTCCTCGTCCCCGCCCGCCCTCTCTTATCGCGGCGGCTGCGGGGAGGCGATTAATTATGGATGGGAGCCGCGGCTGCCGGAGGGGGGCGGCCCGACGGCCCAGCGCGGGGGCGGTGGGAAGGACGACCCCCGGCCGGAGCGGGGCTGTGGGCTGCTCAGGTCGGGGCGCGCGGTGACCGGTGTGCGGGCGGCGGAGGCTCACACCCTGCGCGGAGGGCTTATCCGCCTGCTATCTGTCTCTGGTGAAAATGTTATAATTTGAATTAATATATTTTTATTTACTTAGCTATGCATTTATCTTTGTATTTCTTTTCCATCTTTTTCTCGCTTGCTCCTGCAGGAGACCCACGGTCCGCGGTGCCTCCCCGTGACCGCGCTGCAGAGTGGCGGCGGCGGACCGAGGCCCCCGCACCGCGCTGCCCGCCGCAGCCCCCCCACGCCTCCCTCCCTTTCTTTGTGCTCGGCCGGCCGGCCCCGGCGGGACCGCTGCTGACCGCGGGCGGCGGCCGGGACGGCACCCTCGGGGCGCCTCGTCCGGGCAGGTGGAAGCCGCTGTAGGCGCGGAGTGTGGAGGGCACCGCTCCCCATCTGGCGCCGTGTATCGCCTCCCGGTGGGACCTCAGCCGGGAGCGTGGGGACCGGGACAGTGCCCCCGGAGGGCGTGGGGACCGGGACACTGGCTGCGGAGCAGGTTCCGGAGGACTCTTCCTCACTCGTCCGTTCTCTTTCCGGGAAGCCGCAGCCTCCCGCTCCCCCATTTTCCCCCTCTGCCACGCACACTCCAGCGCCTTGCCGGGTATTTTTAGCCGGCGCTGCTGATTAGCATTCAGGGGAGCAACCGAGGGAGAGAAAACGATTTCTAAGCCGCTTTCTCTTCGCTTTCCAACAGGGGTAGTGCACCTGTTTAGAGCGGAGCTGCGCGCCGTGATCCGATGGTCAGGGTCCCCCAGGGCCCCACGCCCGCCCCCACAGCGAGGGGACCTCCCCAGCCGCATCGGGGCAGCCGCGGGCGCGGGGCTCTGTTCCCGGAGCCGCCCCGCCCCATGGGGTTTTCTGGGCCCTGCTCTCGGTGGCCCTGCTGTCCCCGGTGGCACTGTCCCGAAGTATCCAGCGTCCTGAAGGGACGTGGAATCCCTTGGGGCCAAGAGGAGGAGGTAATGTTGCCTTCTGATGTCTTTGTTGAACTCTAAATGTTACCTTGAGAAGCACACACACATAGACTGAGTCGAGCTGCCAGTTCTGAGGGCTCCGGGGACACGGTGCCTGTATGGGTATGCAGGGAAAACAGCTGCAGCTCTTGGGAAGGAAGCACATCATGACCTTACGCTTGGAGTGTGCTTACTCCTTGACACACAGCATAAGGGTGCTTACCTGTGAAGGAAATAGGATGTGATTTGTATCATTTCATTGTTACTGTCATGAGCTTAATGAGCTTCAGAAAAGGATTATGAATAGAAGGAACGTTCACTTAACATGAAATAGGACAAAAATTAAGAAGGGATCTCAACCTTATGCATCACCTTGTTAGTCAGCCCTTGAATGGGCAATAGCTAGGGAAGGAAAAGCAAGCCCTTGACAGGGGTCAGCTCATTTCCTTCTTGCGCAGAGCTGCCTGCCTGGTGTTTCAGTAGCTGTCAGAGGGGGGAAGGTGGGCTTCTCCAGTGTGGTCCTTCCCCAGTTCCTACACACTCCGCTTTTTGGTCTTATCTTGAATGTCATCCTGTGGGTGCGCCATCCCTGGAGGCACTCAAGGCCAGGTTGGATGGGGTCCTGGGCAGCCTGGTCTGGTGGAGGGTAGCCCTGCTCATGGCAGGGGGTTGGAGCAGGATGGGCTTTGAGATCCTTTCCAACCCAAAACATTCAGTGATTTCATGATTCTGTGTACTTCTATGGAAGGGACACCTCCTTGCCCTGTGTTTGCAGCAGGAGGCTGATCTTGGTTAGCATCCCTAACAGCTGTGCATGGTGAGAAACTATGCTGGTGGGCAAGTTTAATAAGATAATAATTCTGCTGCGTATTTTTATTTCTCCTCTGGGGTAACTTGCTCCTGTTGACCTTTTCCAAATCCTTCCTTGCCTGTTCCTCCCCAGAAGCACTTTCTGACTTCCAAAGACCACGTTCAATATGCAAGGCTGGAAGTTCCACTGTCAACATGCTCCCCCATGTGTTATTTATTATTCATCACCTCCTGAGTTTCAGTGTCACTCCGAGTTAGCACAATTTGTCATAGGGCTATTTAGCACTTTTCGTTGTGGCACATGCTCAGTTAGAGGAGACTCTTAAGAGCACACACATACGGAATAAGGTTATTAGCATATCCCGCACATTCAGATTCAACTCTCTTTGGAAAAACTATTTGAAAACACAGTAATGAAGTTGTTACATTTGTAATAACAGACATAAGAGTCCATTAATACTCCCTTGTATCTTATATATCTTGCATTAAATGATTTGAAGGAATGACTAAGAAGTGGCTGGCCTACCGGCACCCTACATAAGGGTTCTGAATCCCAGAGTGTAGGGATTCAGAACCCTTGAGGTTTGGGTGTCCACTTGTGTGTGCTCATTGCTGATCAGTATAGGCCTCCTTGGTTGGCCAGGCCTGACTGCTGGGTTGCATGTGGGATCCTGCAACACAAGGAAAGAGATTTCTGAGTCTCTTGGCAATGTTTGTCACCTAAATCAGTTGCTGCTGGCGAGTCGGTCTGACAGCCACGGTTAATAGCACAGTCAGGATCTGATGGGACTGTGCTACAGCTGTGAAGCGTGAAGTATTGTCAGTGCCACATGTTTTGAGACTCGGTATTATTTTTGTTCTCAGGCTTTGTTAGACGCATTCTTCTTAATTGTCCAAATCAAAATTTATCGCAGTTGTTTTTCAAGAGTTCTTCTAATGGGCTTCGGAACATGTGTGTCAAGTTTGGTGGGATGCCAGCCTGGGCCATCAGTGCCAAAGGCTCTCTTCATGACCACAGGTGCAGGGGAGGTCACTTATGGCCAGATCCTGCCCCCAGGGAGAACCAGTGAGATTTGGGCCGTGATTTTGTTTAGCTCGGTGGGGAGGCAAAGTGCCGTGCTGGGTGCCAGGTGGGCACTGCCATGACAGCAAAGCAGGCTTGGTTTGCTCTTTGTGAGCAGAGCAGGGTGTTTGCACTGGGGTGCAGTTCAGCCTCTCAGCTTTTTGTGGTGACTCAGTGGCACGAAGGACAACAGAGCTATTAATTATTTGCTTTCCAGGCTGGGAAGCTAAACTGTATGTTTGTAAAATGGATGGAGATCTTCAGCTTACACCACCAAAGTGCAAAGCATTGCATTATTTTATTGTCTATTCTCCTCCTACACTGCATTTATGGTAAGATGTATGTGTTGTTATTTCAATGCCAGTTTGATAAATGGGTGTCATAGCTCTGACTATTCATTCATGATGGCTGTGTAACCTCCTGTAACTTATTCTGTTGCTTAGTCCTGCTTTTTTTTTTTTTTTTTTTTGGTTCTATAGAAGGTATTGTGGACTGTAAAATCTTTTTACAAAAACTTCTTCACGCTCCATTATTAGGAGTATTAGTACAAACTCTGAACATACCATATTTTGTTCTGGTCCTTGTTCTTTTCCATTTGCAAGATCTGCCAGGATGTTTCCAAGTACTTGAGGCCTGCTCTTCCACTTTCACACTACTTTTATGTGGAAGACTCATCTTTGAAGGAAGTTTATGGTAAAAAAGGAACACACCTTGGGAAAGACCCTAAATCATGCTACAGTTTTGAAGCTGGCTGCTGGCTGGACACTGATGAAAAACAAAGATGTAGAGATTACTACAAGTGACATTTAAAATAAGGAACAGGGAGGTTTGGGAAGAAAATAGAAGGAGTTAAGACCCAGACCGGTGGTGGTTGTCCCATCCCTGGAGACACTCAAGGTCAGGCTGGATGGAGCTCTGAGCACCTGATCCAGCTGTAGATGTCCCTGCTCATTGCAGGGGAGTTGGACCAGATGGCCTTTAAGGGTCCCTTCAAACTCAAACAGTTATATTCTGTAATTCTAAGACAGAGAAAGCATATCATATGCTTGAGGCTGGAATTGTGTGGTCACTTGGGCAGCTGTTAGTCATAGCAATTTGGGATCAAAGGAAGCCGGGTTTGAGAAATCAAGGATATTGACTCAAGGTCATTTGCAGAATAGGACCATGGGATAATTCAGGTTGGAAGGGACCCTGGGAGGTTCCTAGTCTGACCTGCTCAAAACAGGGCCCTCTGTGAGGTCAGGTTAGGTTGCTGAGGTCTTTGTCTGATCAGGTCTTGAAGACCTCTGAGGGTGGAGATGACACATACTCTCTGTCAGCCAACTGCCTGACTGTCCTCATGTGGAAAAAGCTTTTCCTTTTATTCTATCTGAATGTCTCATTGCACATGCTGTCCATTACCTCCTGACATGCACTGCCTTCCCCACCTCCTTGAAGCCCTCCCATACGCCAGAGCCATGTCAGTCCCATGCTGAACCAGCTGTGACCCCACCGCCCCTCTTTGTAGGGCAGCATTCCAGTCCCACCACTACAGCCCCACCTATGGCCCTGCCTGCTTTTTCAACATTTCTCCCATCCATGGCCCCAGATGGGACTCAGAGAGCCCAGATGAGGCTTGCTAGTATGGTTCTGTGGCCACTAGCCAACAGTCACATTTGAGGTTGTTATCTACCCCGTGTCTACCATCCCACTGTTTCTGTCCAGCCTTCCCCACAAGCTAAGGACAAAACATGGAAAGAGTTAATGGAACCTGCATCAGCAGTGTTTGCCAGTGCTTGGTTTATCTGAGCACTTCCACAAGTTTTTCTGAACTTGCTTGTTTCTTGGCTTTGTTCCTTTGTCCTGGCTGAAACCTGTGCTTCCATTCAGAGTGAGGGATCCAAGAAGATCTGCTCAGGGCCTGTGAACAGTCTTTATTACCGTTTTAGTCTGAATGATCTGAAACTGGATTGAAAAAAGGGTGGATCCTCTGTGCTGAAGGATTTTGTCTTTTCAGTTAAGTGATCATTATGTGAGGAACATTCTGCGTTTACAGGGCTGCAAAATGGGACAGGGGCTATTCTGAAGAGAGTCTGTTGTTTGCTGTGGCATTTGTAAGATCAGTTATTTGCTGTTATTTGTCAAATTACTTAAAGACCTCTTTCTGTTGCTTATTTCACAGATTTGTTCAATTATAACCAAATTGCAGAAAATGTACCTGATGCTTTCCTAACTGTCATCCTATTGGTGGGACTTTGATAGCATTTGGCCGTGTAGGTTCTGAGAAACTAAGTTAATGATAAAAGATTGCTGACAACCTGGTCGGTCAAAAGGACTCTCAAAACCCTGCTCTGTGGGCTCGTTGATTACTTCAAAGTGTGATTCAGTTCAGGCAACATTTGAGGCAACAGAACCTTAGCAAGAGGCAACAGAACCTTAGTTCTGTGCAAAGGCTGAAGGCTGATGTGTGTGTTAGGTTCCAGTGGGGCCTCCAGCACAGGACCCAAGCAGCAGTCATACACCTCTGCTTTTCACCTGCCTTCTGCTGAGTGGTGAACTGCTGCAGAGTGCTTCGAGGAGTGTCAGGAGGTCAACAGTGCTCCCTCCAGGCCCAGGTGAGTGGAAGCTACTTCCTTGCTCAGTAGAAAATGTGCTGCCTAGCAATGTCCTCTTGTTTGACATTGTACACTGCAGTGAACTGAGCACAGAGCAACTCTGCATCTGAGGGGAAGAAAGGTGGTGTCCTGGGCAAGCTGGGATGGATCAGATGTCATCTTTTCTTGTTCAGCTACTGAATGAAGCATCTGATCAGTCTCATCTGCCCTGATCCAAATTTAGCTGCTGGGTTTGACATGGGAATCTTGAAAACTCCCTGCACTGGTGCTGCTTTGTCTTAGATAAGGCCCTGCTAAACTCTTGTCCCTCTTTGTGTACTCCTCTTTTAGCCACAGCAACCTTAACTTCTGTACAGAATGAAACTGCAAGACAGGAGAGGAAGGGGAGAGAGCAGGTTCCCACTCAGGCCAGAGCTGTGATACAGGGAAGGTGTATTTTGGGATCTCCTCTGATCCCAGTAATATGGAAATCATTCTCCTGCCAAGGGCTGGCCTGTAGCAAAGCTAACCTGTAGGATTTGGTGGAAGGTGTAATTCCCTTCTGTCACGGTATTATCTAAGGGTCTGCGTCCGTGACAAGGGGAACAGGCCCGAAAGAAAAAAAAAACGAGAAAAGAGGAAGGAAAGAAAAAAAATTTGCCGGCGATAAGGGCCAGCCCCCGGGCGGTCCGGTGGCTAAAGCGGCAGAGAAGCCACGGAGCCGCAACCTGGGAAGACAAAGGGAAGAGGGAAAAAGAAAAAAAAAACAAACAGCGGCACCAATCTGAGAAGGAACAACCAACTTTACTAAATATATCAAAATGAGGCTAGTAGAATTATATTAGAGAGTTTACAGGCTGAAAATCTTACACAGTAAACTGCAGGAGGACCACGTGCTTTCTCCGCCGGGCAGGAAGGAACAGAGCCCACGTCTCTCCTGCGGATTCACCACCCCCTCTAACGCAAAGACCCCTGGGGAGTGCACCTCCTCCCCTCCCCCTCAGAGGGCCACACCAAAAAAGGCAGTTTGCAGTAACCGGGGAATTAACTCTTTAACTGCCCGTACCTTACAGGATGTAATGATGTGGAATACCGACAACAAAAAATCACAAAACCATAACACCTTCCACCATGACTTCTCCCTTTGCCTGTGTGTTGGAAAGAGGAGTTATCTTGCTTGGTCCATGAAAACCGAGGCTGCAGTGAACCTGCTGTCAGACAGGAGATATCTCCTACTCATGTCTACAGCCTGGGAACTGTCTCCCTGCTGCTTGGAAGCCTTGCTGTGCTGAACTGTGGTTCCTGCTCTGGCCTGATAACAAAACTGCTGTCCTAGTTTCCTGCCGTACCTTGTCACTCGGAGAGGGCTCAGTCCCTTTCTGCTGCTTGTCTGATCTTTCCCCAGGCTGTTACTGTAAGTGATCCTGATCAAACTGCATCCTTCTCCATGTCAGTCAAAATCACTTAGAGGCGTGGGTTGGCAAGTGGTGGGTAGTGAAGCCAGGAGAGCTGAAGGAGACACCGTCGATGGGACAGGGAACATAAAGTCCTTCTCACTTATGGGAGCAGCTGCTTTTTGGAGCTGAGAGCAGGAAGCCCAGGGAGTGCTGGCCCCATTGCCCAGCCCTTGCCATTTCTTTGCTGCCTGCTTGCCTCCTGCTCAGCTCCCTGCTCAGCCCCTTACCCAACCAACATGGGTGCTGCAGACCAGCATCTCCACACAGACTTTATTTAGCTACTGCCAGAGTTGCATTCCTCACTCCCTTTAGCCAGCATTGCAGCCTGGCATCTTGTGATTTGGATCCTGGCTTGCATGGCCTGTGTGTTAGAAGTATCATGAGATGACTGGAACAGGCTGCCCAGGGAGGTGGTGGAATCACGATCTCTCGAGGCGTTCAAGAACCGTGTGGATGTGGCACCGAGGGTCATGGTTGGTGGGCATGGTGGCGGTGGGCTGATGGTTGGACTTGACTATCTTAGTGGTCTTTTCCAACCTTAATGATTCTGTGATTCTATGATTCTATGATGTCAGGGCAGTACAGTGATTTTCTATAGTCCCTACGACAATCTGTAGCCTGCTTTTAAGGAGTGGCTGGTGAAGAGTAACCTTTTGTCACTTGGCTGAAATTCACTGTATAAGGATCTGCAGCAACACTGGAAATATTATAAATTTTAAAAAGGTTGGAAATTTTAGCACCTAGAGAATCTAGTAGATAGCTTAAGGAAATACACAGGGCTTCATAATATGGTCAGCCCATGCAGACTGTTGAACCTGCGTGCATCATGTCCTTATCAGAGCTCTCATGAACATCACCCACTTTCCTCTTCAGCTGCCTGTTGGAAAGCTGTGCTGACCCCATCTGCTCTGGTGATTGGAAACCTCCCTACTATTTCAGCACTAAATGTGTTTTGTGGCCAGCTTGCTCTCATTTGTTCTGTGCCAGCATTGTCCTTTATCTTAAATGGCTCTTCTCTGATGTTTACTCTTCAGATGTATTTATAGGCAGCAAACATAGCCCTCTGGGCTTTTCTATTTTTCTAGACTAAAGAAGCCAAATATATATATTTTTAATATTAGTTTATTTTAATTAAAAGCTCTGCATACTCCCCAGTTTGAGTTCATCATCATGCGTGAACCTGGGCAATATAACACATCTTTTGCGGTCTTACCAAGGCCTTGGATGGTGATATTGCAGCTTTCCCACTCCTAGCGGAGAGTCCTTGCCTAATTAACCTGGAACTTGTAATTGCTTTTTGCCTAGGCTCTTTCCATGGGATGCTACATCCGTACATATCACACCTGGTTATTAGTCAGCAGTGTATTTCCGAGATGTGGGGCTCCCAGTTGAGAGCAGCTTTTCACTGAGGACGTTTGCCCTTGTTTGACTGATGTTTCCCCTCCACTTATTCCAGTCTTCAAGGTAATTCAGCTTTTGCCTTTCAGATATTTTGAACCTGTTCTGTGCTGGCATTGCCCTTGTGCCTCGTGGTCTTCATGACGCACTATTTGTTACTTCCAGTCAGTTTAATAGTTGCTTTCACAGTACACCCTGCTGTGGTCTCCCGCTTAGCAAGCTCCCGCCTTACTTTTCAGCTCTAGTACTTGTTTCTGCCAGCTTATCAGTTAGCTTCCCATGTAATGCAATTTCACAAACTTTACTGAAGCCTGGAGAGGCAGAAAATGAGTGATACCACCAAAGGAGATAGGTGTGTTCGAACTTTGGCAAGCCTATACTGTGATTTATTTCTGCTCATTTTAAAATGTGTCTTTTATTCCTTTTTTTTTTCTCCGCCAAACACTTATTCTGGTGCCTGGTAAGGGTCTACATAACATACACAGACATCTTACTGTAATTCAGAAAGGGGAAACATAAGCCTAAATTTGTTTTTCTCCACTATATTCCAAATTTTTATGTTAGAGTGATTGTCTCCAGGTGGTACGTTGCTTCCTCTGCCCCTCTTGTAGCACTAGGTTGAGCTGTCCATTCCTCTCAGTTTCAGTTTGTGAAGATTTGTGAGTTTAGGCTCCGCTTCCAGTGTGGCAGCTTCCTTGTCTCCACTGCTTTCAGTTCCATGGCAGGTCCTGCTTTTTGTCCAGATTCAGTGTCATCTTTATTGAAAGCCATGAAGACACTCTAAACTGCTATTTAAATTATTACTTTTTTATTTATTTCCTTTTCTCTTGCTTACTGTCTTGCAGCTCAAGATTTTCTTTCCTTATCTTTTTATTTACATAACTGGCAAGCTCTTTCTCTTTTCACCTCCCTTTGTGCAGTGCAGATCTGCTCAGCTTGCTAATTCTCTCTTTGCTCTCCGACTCTTCACCATATTTGTGAGTGAGGTTTTCAGCCATTCTTGCTCTTCTGCTTCCACATGATTTGTTTCATCTTCATCTTTGCATCCTGGCTTGCTGCTGGCTGACTGCCAGCCCTCTTAAGGACTTTTTTTTTTTTTTTTTTTTTGTGATGATAGTTCTTCCATATTTTAAATGTTCCCTCTCACGTTTATCTGCCCTTTCCTGGTTTTGAGGTGGATTCCCAGTCCTCTCTCTGATCATTTGTCAGTCTTTCCTGTATTGTTTTGACCATCTATACAGCCTCTCTTTCTCCTTCTTTTGCTTGTCAGACCTTCTGCCCATTTCTTTTTGACCACGTCATCTCTCTCTCCTTATTTTTCCTCCCATTATCAGTTTGCAAACCTCATAACCTCAGCTCTAGTTTTGTTCATCTAATGTGACTTTTCCTTTGCTACATCTTTGTCGTGCATTGATCATGACTAAAGCTCTATCCTGTTCTGTGTATCTTCATGCATCTTCTTTTCTTGCTTTTCTTCTGCTGTGGCTGAATATTCGTATTTGAGTCTGAGGTGTCTTTCTCAGGGATTTTTTTTTTTCCACAAGAAAGCTGCAAAGGATGCTCAGCATGCCTCATCCTTCTCATCTGCTGTTGATGTCTGCAATTTTTTCAGGTCTTCTCATCACTGTCATCATTTCAGTCTTATCTTTCTTGCCTTCATCTTCAAAAGCATGGAGGTACCTCCCACTACATATGCAACTTATTATTTTCTGTTTGCTTGATTCCTTCACTGCTGTCTATTGACTATCCAAATTTCTTGCCGAGTTGTCAAGCTAATGTGTGTATGTATACATTTTCTTTGGTTACTGTCTCACAGTGAAATCCTGTATTTCAGAACCTCTTTTGTCGTGAGTCTTAAAGGATCAGAAGAGCGCAAAAACCAATGAAAACTTGCCTATTTTTCTCTGTTAATAATGCTGGGTTATTTTTACTGGCTGTCTTGTGCCACAGTTCAGGACATCAACATTTATGGGAAAAGCTTTGTAGCTGTATGCTGTCAGCCTTTAGAAAGAAAGTATGGATTTGCCATTTCCTGTTATTTGAAGGATGCTCAAGCTGTTTATTCTTGGCAAGATAGTGATATTAAACATTGAACTAGAATGCGGAAAGAAGCCCATATAGATCAGCAGAAACTGGTTAGACAATACTGCAGCATGATAGAATGTCTGTTTGCTCTCTAGATTTGCTCCTGCTGCCTTTCAGTGCTGGACTGTGTTGTAAGTGAACCAACAGCAGGGAAGTCCTTGCTGATTCCTTTGGTAGGCAGTGGTGTTTTCTGATGAGAACAGCCCCACACAAAGCTGCAGGTTTCAGAGCTGGCCTCTGAGGAATGCTGTCCAGGTAATTCTGCTTTCTTTTGCAGGAGAAAACCCAGCTGCTGACTTGGAGCTGTGACACAGGGAAGATGAACTGATACGAGTCCACTGTGTACACTGACTTTGCCTCAGTGGAAAAGGAATGGTTTGAAGTACATGCAGCCCACTCTGAAAACCAATTCCTATTGGATTCACAGGTGGCTAAGAACTTAAACATAGGAGGTGTTGGTACTATATGGGTACAGACTGCTGTTAAGGGGCTCTGAAATAGCCTCCAGCCCTACCCACCTCTCAGCACTGTGATCTCAGTCTCTTCACTGGGGGTGTGGGCTGATTCCCCTACCTCCTTACAAGGCACTCACTAAATCACAAGCCTGTTATCTGCCCCACCTGAGCTCTGTGGGAACAGGGATGGGAGGAGGAAGGTGTAAAGGTCTTCACAGAGACAGTGCAGGAATGGGGAAAGTCAGTGCAGACTGGGGCAGGTGCTCCCGAGGGCTGCTATGTGCCTTTTCAGCAGTTGGCACTGTCTGTTTTTGCTTTTGTGCATGTTTAGTATGTTTTTTTACTGTAGATTTTCACTGTGCTGCTCCACATAATACATGCTGTTTGTAGCTATTAAATATACTTGTTTTGAGATAACTCTTTGCAGTATGGCACATACATAATTAGGCATAATTAACTCAAATTAACCACATTAAGTTTAGCAACACTTCTCCTGCCATATTTTGAAGCTGGCTTTAATAGGTTTTGTAACTAACAAACTCACATTCACAGGTTCAAGTTCTACAGACTCATTTGTATTCCAGGTGTTCCCCTTTACCGTTCCTGCACTGTGCCACTGAATCCAATCTTTTGCCTTCAGTTGTCTGCATAATTAGCTTGCAGCCTACAGGGTTCCTCCCCTCTGAAGGCAGGATCCTAACAGTTCACCTTTGGTGCTCTTTGCATAATGGAAGTGGGGATTTGCTGATCATAACCATGGCCTACTGTGGCACCTCAGTGCCCAGCATCTCCCGTCTCTGGAGAAGGAAATTCTCAGTCTTCCTTTGCAGCTGGGTCAGGTGTCTGATTGTGGTGGCTCTTGGTCCTCCAGAGACTGGAGAATATATTTTTTAGTGTATCATTCTCCAAAGAACAGCTGGAAACAGCTAGATTGGTGCTGTGTATTGCAACGTTTACCCTATGTCCTGTTCATGAAAAACAGAAAGCATGCTGGCAGTGAGCACAGGAATGCTGGAAGTGGCACAAAAGGGTGTCTTAGCTGGCTTCTGCTTCCTGACATCTATGAAACAGTTCATCGGTCTCCAGTTTTCCAAGGCTTCATGGTTATTAATTCGCTTCAGGTTGTAATCAAGCTGTCACTGATTTTAATAGGCCTTGGATCAGACAGGCCTCAGTTTTTGTATGGTTTCCATTACAGTGCTAATTAACTTAGTATGCAGATTTAGCTATGAAGCTTAGGAGATTTCATTTAGTTTTTATAATTTAATTGCAGAAATGTAGCAGTAAATACAGATGAGAAGTTATGTGCAATTAATATTGACCCAGGACTACTCTAATGTCAGACACTTGTCTCTGAAGACCTGGTGGGAAATCCAGTGTTTTACTTATTGATTTTGTAAAGTGGAGTTTTCAAAGAATCTCATGCTGGCTTAGTTGCGTTCTTCCTGATCAAGACTGTGTGAAACCTTGATGTCTGCCACAGCCAATGTTGATGGAAAGCCCTGCTTACTGGTGATGCTAGCAGCAGTGTTGTTACCTCATGCAACTTTTTTTCCAAAAATGCTAAAGCAGCAAATAAGCAGAATTGGTCTCTGTATGTGTGTGTGCATGTTTATGTGGAAGGCGGGGTAGAATTGTTAAAGTGGCTTGTAAGAGAGGATAATTTAGAGCTGTTGATGAACAGCGCACTGAATGTTTGGGGAATTAAGTGCTCCTACCACTGCACTTGCTGTGCCTTTGCCTGACATGGAAGAATCTGTGCAGTGGTGGAAAGGGAGTTTGGTGTCCCTGCTGACCCAGTCCTTGGCAGGGCCTGCTGTTGGAAAGACACACTGACTGCCGTAAGATGTGTTGATCTTAGTCCCCTTGGAAACAAGCTGAATCCCTATATGCTTTAGAGAAACGGCTCAAAGAGGCACTGGGACTTACACTTTAGGTGGCAGAGGCTATCATACTGAAGGAGAGAGTTGGCATATCTGCTGGGAAGATCAGTAGCCATAGCGAGATCACTCTATTGTAGTATGTAGGTGAAATGGTCTAGCGGTATGGAAACTGTATTGGAGAGTGGATAACTTGAGAGGATACAGAAATGACATTACTGTAAGTGTCTAATACATTAGGCAAGTATCTGTTTTGGGTGGTTCAGATAGAGCTGATCCTGCTGTGATGCCTGTTTAGCCTGATTTTTGAATTTGCTGTTCTTTGAATATCTCTGGTGTTTGATATTTCAAGGAACAAGAGATCCACTCTCTGCTGTGATCCTGGTGGGGATGAAAAAGAAATCCTCCTGACCATGGGCATCCTCAGCCTCTGGGATCTGCCTGTTACCTGGGAAGCTTCACATTGTGCTTAATGTAGCGCCTTGTGGAGACCGGCAGGGAGGGCACAAGACTTTGCCTTCAGTGCAGTATAAGGAAGTGAAGTTTAAAAGCCCTCTAATTTCCTTGATATGTGTGGCTTTGAATAACACCAGCAGCTCTGGGGCAGAAAAATGAAGCTCCTGAAGTAGCTGCTAGATTTAAATTGGAGGTAATTGGGTTTGTGTGGGCTGCATCTTTAGATTCACCACTCAGCAAGATGGGAGCAAGTAAGGAAGAAGGACTGGAGAGATGTCTTTGCCTTGCAAATTTCAGGGACTCATTGAGTTATTCCTGTAGTGCAGCAAAACTTGTTTGTTTAAAAACAGAAAGAGACAGTGTGAAAAGTATCTCAGCTGTCAAGCAGGATGGAGACAACAAATTGCACAGGTACACTGCAAAACTGGATGCTAAAGGCACAACGGCACAGGAAACCCCTGTAGCTGCTTTGGGCTGATGTTTCTGGAGCATGTTCCTTTGACCTGTTGTGCACTAGGGTCTGCACGGGACTTGCATGTTTGAGATGTCAGAGCAGGGTGGGATGCCACAAGGTGTTCTGCATTCCCACAGCCTCAACCCTTTCCCACCAGGTGTTGGCTTTCAGAAAAGAGGGAAGAAATGTGACCCCTTCCTCCTTGCCCCAGTTTGAAGGCAGGCTGGAAGGGGTTGCCGTTGAGGTGGTGCAACGTTGGAGCTTGCAGCTTATTGCAGTTGTCAGTGCATTGTCTCTGATTGGAGAGCTGGAAAGCTGAGCTGGGACAAGCAGCCCCTAAGTGGTGCTCCAGCTTCTCCTGGGAGAGCTCCATCTTGCTTTGTGGAGGGAGAAGTGCTAAGGGGATTGCCTCGGAGGCTGCAGATAGAAGAGAATACCCAGTTGCCTAGAATAATTTTGAAGGCATGCTTTGTAGCACATGTGCACAGCACAGCTGCTTTACCTGCTTCTGGGCATCTGACTGTGCTGAGCTTTATGTGGTGACTCAGAGGGCTTTCCCTTGGTGGAACATGAGAGTTCATTTGCAGTCCATCAGCTTACGTAAAGGTTTGAACTATTTTTGTTCAAGTGCATTGCTGTACATTTTTAGACTTACTGAACTTCATGCACACTCTGTTTGCCAAATTCACCACTTTTCTGTGTCCAGGGAGAGAGCATCAAAATCCTTCTTAGGTTTTCAGGGACTGCAGAGTGCTCGGTGAACACAGCCACATTGCTGGTGCGTCTGAGTCTCAGGGGGAAAGCTGCTAACTTGTGCACAGAGTAATTGCCACTTTCTGGAATTTACCAAAGATATGGACAAAGTCTAACTCAGGAAATGCTGCCTGGATTTAGAGTGTATTGAAATGGACTAAGGTAGATCCTTACAGAGTGCAGTCCCTTAAAACCCTTACAGTGTGAGTGCGTTGAGTCTTATCTGTGCTATTACACAGAAATAAAGCTGTACATATCTCTGCTGTCTCTTGTTCATCCTCTATCTCACATAATGACATTGTCCATTTTTCTGTGCTTTGATTCCTGGGTCTGATTTGTCAGTTCCTCAATCTCCTTGGTGTCTTTTTCTGTGGAAACTCCTAAGCCTGATTGTTTCCTTGAACATATTTATGTCGGGAAGGCTGCTGGATGACCGAAGCATTTCCTCTCTCCTTTCCTTTCCTCAGAGTCCCATCTTAATGTGCAAAATCCCTTTAATGTTGGGAAGGAGCTTTGCACCTCCTCTTATTTTCTCTGTGAATAAATTCCTCAGCAGAGAAGCGGGAATGCCTGTGTGGGCTCAGGTTTTTTGTTTTTTTTTCCAGATGGAATTTCTACTGGAGATGCCTTCTTGTAACGGTGTTTTCCAAATGTCAAGTTTTTATGAATTACTCTGTTTATTGCTCCCTGCTGTGTCCCAGGACACTCTGAAAGTGAGACTTTTTTTTTCAGGAGTTTTATCCTGCTGTGAATATTTATATATATCAAGTTGCAATAAAAACAAACAATTTTCTCATTAGCAATGCAGCCTGCAGAAGTCGAATAATTTCTCCTGTGGCTCTGTCAGGGACACCATGCACTTGGTGCAGGGACAGGAAAAAAGGTTTCAGAAAAGAGGACTCAAGATTAACATCATGCACTCTAATAGAATTCTTGAAATTAGCCATTTCATCATCCCATATTTATTGTTTTAATTTGCTTTGATGGCATCTGGTATGGGAGCAGGAAGTATCGGCATCCTTGTGTGCCACTTGCATATGCAGAAGGTAAAGGGATACAACAGAGTCCCTTCCTGTGAGAAGTGGCTGAACCAGATCATGGTTCTCGTTCCTTGTCCTCTTTGCAGGCTGAGAAGAGTTTGCAGCCAGTAGTGTGCTGAGCCCTGGCTTCCTGACAGTGACGTGCCTGTGGATGACAGAAGACACTGCGGGGCTGATGGTCTGTGTGCCCTGCTGGGTCCTGCACTGGGCAGATACCCTCTTGGCCAGAGACTAATTCTGGGAGAGAAGAAGAGGGAACCAAGGACACAAGTCATCATTACTGGGTCATGAAGATAAACGCCATTGCTGTGCTGGTGGCACTGGTGGAATTGGTACAGTGACTGGACCAGTAGCACTACCCCAGCTAGACTGAGTGCCCGTCAGTCAGCTGTTTGCTCTCATCCCAGTAATACAGCCCAGTGGTTCAGGGAATGGTGGAGATGCAGCATCTATGTGCAGGTAAAGAAAACACACAGTACCTTGTTTTCCTTCAGGGGAGCATATGAGCTCCACAGTGCAAACAGAGGTAGACTGGATGTAAGGAAGAAGTTTTTTATAGCAAGGGTGGTGATACACTGGCACAGGTTGCCCAGAGAGGTGGTAGATTCCTGGTCCTTGGAGACACTCAAGGTCAGGCTGGACTGGGCTCTGAACACCTGATGTAGCTGTAGATGTCCATGTTTATTACAGGGGAGTTGAGCTAGATAACCTATAAGGGTCCCTTCCAACTCAAACAATTCTATGGTTCTATAATTCTATGTTTGTGTACTTCCCTTTTGCCATTTCCCTTTTGCCTCTCCTAAAAGTGACGGTGGACTGTTTTGTAATCTGTGTTTGTTCCCACAGCAAGAGGCAACAAACTGTTAGTGTGTCTGCCATCGCAGCACCAGGTCATGTCTATCCACAGTCGAAGAGTGGATCTGACATCTGTGCATGTGTATCTTCCCTTGGTGTGGTCCCTAGTAGAGAGATCTCTGTGGTGCTATATTCAACAGCTGATATTCTACATGCTGTTTCCACCCCAGTGAACTCCAACAATGGAGATGGAGTTTATAAATGAGATAGCATCTTTTCCCCTGTTGTTTGTCTCACACTGTGTCCATTTGTACGTATTTAGCATTGTCAGGCACTGCAAATGTGCCATTATTTTCCCTCAGATGAAATCCCACAGTCAAACAAATGTCGAAGCCTCACACTTGCTCCCTCTGCTTGCAAAAGCTTTTCTGCCATGGCAGCAGTGATGAGCAGAGTGGTAATATCTCATCTCCAGAACTGCCTCTCCTCAAAAGCTGGGCTGATGAGCAGCTCAATGGAGCAGAGCAGGCATTCCCGAGAACATTTTTCAGTTTTGTTTCCCTTTCAGAACGCGGGTACACTGGTGGCACTCTGAAGCTCGCTTCCTTTTTTTGTTCATTTTGCTCATTCATACAGGCACTGTGAGAGCAGTCACTGAGTTAAATGCTCTGAATGATGAGCGTGCTCAGCTTGTGAGGGGAAGGCTGTCCATCCAGAGGCTAGCACAACTGTGGAGATATCATAAAAGGAATTTTTTCATTGATCACGTAGGCTGTTTTTGCCCGGACCCCATGTCTATCTGGTCTGGGTGATGGCTGGGCAGCATCCCACACTGCTCAGAGCTATCTGCAGGAGGGATGTGCACTGTGATTTTTAGGTCTTGGATTTTGTCATGACCACACAGGTGGCCTTGGGAACTGAAATAAGACACCTACAGGGGATGTGGTGGAATGAGGAGAATCAAGAGAGGAATCAAGGAAGGAATATGAGGTGAGGGAAGTCAGGCAGGAAGTGCTGCAGGTTGTGTTAAGTCTTTCTTTGATTGGAGACTATCAGAAAAACTGGAAATGCCAGTGATCTTCTTCTCCCACCCTATGTTTGGTGGTTCCTTGCACTATGTGCCAAATCTGTGGCACATGATGGACAGTGTTTTGCAGCAGGGGAAGGCAGGCAGTGGTATTGAGATTGCTGCCCTGGGCACCAAAGGGTGGCAGAGGCAGGTCTGCCATCAGGCAGACCCCCCGGGCACAGGTTTCAGCCCTGTTGCTTGCAGAGGGCAGTGGGCTGGAGGTCCTTCAACTGGAAATGAGAGAGGTTGTCAAATAAGCTGTGCCTGTGTGGGGGTGGCACTCAGTCAGGGGAGAAGACAAGGCAGCGATATTTACCCACATGAAAGGCTGCTGTGAAGATAAAAGAGTTAGACCAATTATTCTCAGATGTTGGCAAGGACTATTCAAAGAATAATGTGTTTTGGGAGCCAGCAAGGAAAATCACTGAAATACCCCCGTGAAACTTGTCACTGGCAGAGCTTTGTTCCCTTGAAGCAGAAGGACGGGCTTCAGAGTGGGATCAGCAGTATAACCCCAAGTCCCACTGGCAGCAGGGCCAGCACAGTACAGCCATAAAGCAGGTCAGGGCCCACGAAGATGGGCCAAGCTGTGCTGTGGCTGAAGAGATGCTGTCCTTGTATAGATCTGGGCAGGCCCCAGACCTCAGTCCCTGCATTGCCATGGGAAGGGGTGACTGCTTTAGCAATGGAAAGGCTCTTTTAGAACAGGGCAGGAGAAGCTGGTTTTGCTTCTGATTTTGCCAGGGGAGTCAGAAAATAACTAATAGAGAATGTGGCAATACATGTTTTCACCCAGTGTATAGCTCATCATTCTGCATGGATGTGCACTGTGTGTGCCACCATGGTGTACTGCAGATGAGTCAAGCAACATGAAGCGTGAAAATGGAATCGACTGCAGGCACTTTGAGCTGGCCAACACTTTTACCAGAAATGCCAAAGCCAGCAGCCAAGGCTTGTAGGGAATGGCAGTGCATTGAGGTTTCGGATTGCACTCTGGACTCCAATGTTCAGTGCTGTGCCTGAGCCTCCAACTTGGTCCTCACACTCTGGTGAGCACAGAGAAACAACAGTGCAAAACTTGTGAAGGCAAGTTGGCTTCAATCACCAAACCCAGGTGTAACGCCTTGAGATGTATTGGGTTGCCTCCTGCTTTATGAGTGCCAATTCTAGCTAGCCAGAGAACATTAACAGTGAGAGCCAGTTGGAAGTAGTAAATCTGAATAAAAGATTCAGTTCATTCCCACCTATTCTTCTTAGTAACTTCTGCAAAGCAGCCTGTGACAAAATGCTGCAATATTAAACTCAGACAACTACTGAACTGTGTTTCAAGCCAGATTCTGTCGCTCTTGCTTATGTACAATAATATATTTTTGGCTTACAGAAATCTGTTTTCTTGCAAAGAAACAGATTAGTGTGTAGTGGCCCAGCCAAATACTGTGGAAAGATAATAGCCTGCTTCGGATTATTCCTGACCCTCACCGTGCCTCCACTTTTTGCCTGCATTTTAATTTATTCTTCAGTATTATGTTAGTCCGGCTGACATGTCGAACTGGATACATAAGACCATTTTAATATGTTCTTTGTTATTTGCTTAAGACCTTGGTCTAGTGCTTGAAATTTCTTTCCTGCATGACCTCTTGTAGTGTTTTCTGTCAACTAATTTGTTGAATCTGGCAAATTATCCTATTTAGCACTATGCTTCTTGTGCTCATGAGGTCCAAGGTTATTTTCTCTCTTGCTTTCCACCTCTGCTCGCTGGCAGCAGTTTTCACCCAGCACAGGGGTGCTGCACGGAGGACATGCCTACTGCAGGCACCCGGCAGGCACTCCTTTTGTCATGCTAGCTGTAAGACCTGGCAGCTGGCAAACACATTCATATGCCATTCAGCCACCCTTGTCAGCTTGCAGGGAAGGGAGCAGAACCTGCAACCTGCAGTCACTATCATCCCACACCGGCTGCACTGAGAATGTGGGCAGAGCTTGCTGAACACTTCTAGAGCTTGCTGAACTCAGACTAGTTTATTGAATCTGCAGGAAGCCTAAATGCATCTGGAGGGGAGACCCGCAGAGTAACTGGAAATGAAATGTATTTCTCCTTGCATCAGAGGGTAAGCAGTGCTTATTTGTACGTGTCTGTATAATCTAGCAGAACAGTGAGCCACAGCCTGACCTCTGGGCTGATTTTGCAGTTGGGCTTACATCAGCAGAGCCTGATCTTAATTTCCTCATAAGAGCGTGAGAGAAGAGTGAAGACATGTTAGTCCTACAGCAAGCGTGGCAGTCACAGTGAGTAATGAGTGATGTCTTTGTAAGTAGCCCTGCAGTCCTTTATGGTAACGTGGTCTTTGACGTCAATGCGAAGTTTGCTTCCACAAAAGCTAAGCACAGACTGCAGGATTTGGTTTCATGTGGTTTTATGAAGCACAACTATAAGAGGCACTGCAAGGAATCAAGATACATTTCACAGGCAGCCCTCCCAGTGTTGCTATTCAGGATGCTGATCACTGCCAGCTTGGTTTACTGCACTGCTTCTGTGGTGTGTATTTTTTGTGTCCACATTCTCCAGTAATTTTTTCTTCACTTTCTATCCTAAAGCCATGAATGATTGCTCTTCTTACATTGTGAATCACTCTTGCAGGAAATGCAGGAGGACATGACATTTTGGGATGTGAAAAGAATGCCTTCCTCACACCTTCCTGTTCAGTCTGTACAGAAGAACATAATCTGCAGCCTTTGTGTGCGGTGCACCCTGTGAGACGGTCACACCCAACTGTGTGTTTGTGCTGCTCTGGAGGATCAGTTGTGTTGTTATCAGTTTACCTGTGGAGGACAGAGTCATGAAAGTGTAGGGGAAAACACACACATCTCAAACAGAAAAGGCAGATGGCTTGAGAAAAATGCATGATTTGGGACTTCTGTTGGAATTGCATGGTGTCACAATGCATGATCCTCTAAGCAAAGGCAGTGGGCTCAAGAGAACAGGCACCTGTTTGGAAAGCCCTGATAAGGATGCATCATCATGAACCCAACTGGTTTTTCCTGCCCAGTTTTTCCTTCCATTTATGTCCAGTCTGATTTTCCTGCTCAATGAGAAACTTCACCTCCAGTCAGATTAATGTTCACATTCTCTTTGTCTTACAGCGTGCAGTAAACATCGCTGTTTTGGATGCTGATTTAGCACCACTTCCACCCCTTCTTCCCAGTGCTTCTTCTACCAGTCTGGAAAATTCCCATTTTCTCAGAAAACAACTTCACCCATTTCTATGGGCAGTTAGACTCATACTGATAAAAACTTGGAAAAATGTGTCTGATTTTACACTAAAGCAACTGGTAGGGGTGAGCAAAACTTGTGTGACAAGAAGGGACCTGAGGGTTTAGCTAGGCATGGTCCTAACAAACTAGGAGCCAGTCCTGGTCATGTAAAGTACATTTTTGGAGTTGGGCATAGAGGAAATCATCTGTGACACATGAGTAGTACTGCAGTGACAGTGAGCAGGAAGCAGGGAGGTGGCTGCACTGCGTGGGAGGGCTCTCTGTTTTGGGCATGGAGCCCCATGCAAACAGTGATACTCAAAGTTCATCCGAAAGCTGAAATGGTCCTGGTGGGTGGAGGAAAACAGGCACTTCCATTTAGTTCCCTACAGGGTGGTGGTGGGAAGGGATTGTGCGTTGCCTATTAAGTTATGGTAGTGGAAGAAAGCAATAAGGGATGTGTTGGTTTGTAGCTATTTGGGATCTCTTTCCCACTGTATTGTGGTGGTAATTTCTGTAGTATTACACTGTTTTTACCCTTTGTGAACAGTGCCATCATTGTGGAGCACCACCAGAAAATTGTCTTCCTGTGCAAAAGCAGCTTGAGATTGTAACTACCATCCATTTCATCAGTGTGACAGCTGGAAAGGTTATCTGTTCAGGTCTCCTAATTACAAAGTCACTATAGAATTAATCAGATTTCTCCCATGTCAGACAGTTACTCTATTTTTTTTTGTTTGTTTGTTTGAGTTATATATAAAACCCAATATCATATCAAAAGTCTTCACTTGTGCTGCACGGTCATTTTTGAGCCTGTAGTATTCATCTTTTTTTCAGATGTGCGAAGAAAATCCTGCTGATTTTAGATTTGTAATGAAGCAAGGGAAAGTAGAGATGAAGTGAAGATTCGTTATGTAGTGCCTTTTCCTGGAACTGATGAGGACGTATTCCCAGTGCTCTCAAAGCTAGATTGTTGATGAAAGAGAACTGTGTGTGTTGTGTGGGTGCTTGCCAGAGAGCGCTGGTAGGGTTGGCCAGGAGGAGTGTGAAGAGGTCAGGTGCAGACAACTCAGGTTCTGGCTGAAGCAATGTTGTTGTGTCCTTTGGGAAGAAGAGGTCACTTCCCTGAATTTTGCAAATGTTCTTTATAGGACTAGGTGATGTGCTAGGTTCTTGGCATCAGTAATCAGGGGATTTGGAATGGAATATTAACTGGGCAGGAAGTTAGTGCTCTAAAAATCCTCATTAGCTAAAGAAAGTCCAACCAGAGTTCAGCCGAGCTTATGATACAAATTTACTGGAAGGATGTTTTCACACACTTACTAGAAACTGTATTTGCTAATCAAGATGATCTTGCTTGGTTTTACAAAGATTTTAAATCATGCAAGCTCTCAGTTTATTTTCTAGATGTGCAATTTTCATTCTTTTAACTTGGCCATAAAACTGACCGCACACGGTGAGGGCAAGGCTGCCTTGTGCCATCCTATTTCCCTGGGCTGAAAACACTGGATGGGCTGCTTCTGTTTTCCAACTGTTGTAGCTGTGAGGGCACAAGGCAAGTTTTTTAGGGTGAAATGCTAAGTTTGATGTGATGGTGATGCAAAGTACATACCTGGGTGCTGTGTGAACTTTTAGACACTTGGCTTTTCTTCAGGTCCTCTCTAGAAACTTATGGATGTTTTCCAGCCTTGCTTAGCAATGATTGCAAACAGTTCAATTTCTCTTCTGCAAGTTGTTTTCCATTTGTTTTCTGTGGGTTTTTTTGTTTGTTTTTGCTATGTTTTTTTTCTTCATCTTCTCTAGAAGTTTTATTCTTCACCAAGAGTGTAAGTTCACGCAAGGCAGGTGTTGCCCTATGTGAATTCATGCACACAAGATATTGATGATAGAAATGTCAGATGGACATTCTTCTCGGTGGCTGCATCACTTCTCAAACTGTACTTTAAAGTGCACTTATGTGATTGCTCTGCTTTCCTGAACAGTAGACCCTCTGCAATTTTATGTAGATGAGTTTTCTTCTTTATAGTGGGAGGCACATGAGATGAAGAGTGAGGGTTTTTATTTAGGTATTTGTATGCAATTTTGGCATTTCATTTTGCAAAGAAACAGGTTATTTTTATACAGAAAAATGCATGTTGTTCACCTAAGTGTCTGCAACGATTCTGCTAGTTCAGGCATTAAGAATTCTTTAGTAATACTGAATGTTTTCAAGAGGACAATACAAAATGACATTTACTTCAACTTCCAGAGCTGAGACTGGCCTTATCTTCAACCTGAGTTAGTGCATGCTAACTACTGCCTTAGCTAGTGGCTATTTATATCTTCCTATCTTTCCTTTATTAGTTGTAGTAAAAAGCAAAAAAAGATATGTAAAAGTCAGTAGAGAAGTCAGAAATTTTAAAGCATAAGTGATGAGTGTAACACTTAAAAAAAGTGTTATGTTACTAAAAAAAAGTGTTATGAGTGCTTTCTAATGCACTCTGTGGGTCTGTAACTGAGCTAGGTAATAAAGGAGAAAAAAATGGTTAGTTTTGGGATTTCAGTGTAGAAGAGATCGCCAGTGGATTAAGATGAGGGCAGGTACTGTTAAATGCATTTGTAAATGTTATGGCAAAGGAAATGAATAGTGAGGAGAAATGCTTGCTGATTCTACTAACTTCATTTAGACTTAAAGAAAAAGGCTGTACCAAAGGCAGATAACATGTGACTGAGCAGAGAATAAACAGGCAGCTGAAATTCTGCATAGGTAAATGTAAAGGAATAATATACCTGTGAAGGACTATTTTAACTAGTAGCATCTCAAACCAAACAGAAAAATATGTATTTAGAGGGAGCTTACACTCATGGAAGATTTATGTCAGAGGATATTGTGCATACAGTAAATTTTACACAGTCCCATAGAACACATGGGCAAAATTACTGGAGAAAAGTCATTTGAAGGCTGCTATATAACAGCTTACTATCTCTGTCTTGGAAAGCTAGTAGAAGATTGCCACCACTTGCTTACTGTCTCCATATGCATATGAACATTGCTGGTGTTAACACCTTTGGAGTGGTCCGTATGTTAATTTTTCAGTTAGAAATGTTTGTACTGAATGTACAACTGTGTGGTTGCATTGCTTTCTCCTTTTCCATGACTTCAGGAATATTTCTTATTGGTTTCTCCAGGTCCAACCAAGTGGGATGGTGTTGGTCTTCCTGAAGTTTCATTAGTAAACTGAGAAAGAAGTTCTGTGCCTACGCATTCTGTACTGCTCCAGGTGGTTCTGTGCCTTTCAGACCTCTCTGATTAGCTTTTGAGGAGCACAATGCAAGATAAGAATCAAAAGCTGTGGGAGGAATCCAAGCGAAGAGGTATCACATCAGCTTTTTATCCAAAGGAGAATGCTGACAAAATGGGAGCTCTGCTCAAAAGGCACTTTTGTTCATTGTTCCGTTCAAAACAGCTCCATCCTGATGGTATTTTTCATTCATAATATCAGAGGTCTAAATCACACCCTGAGACATACGCTGCACTGAAACAAATGTCATGGGGAAGCCTTGTGCCAGGAGTGCTGATGTGCTAGGAGTGTTGTGTGCATTGGGGTGGAAATAGACTTCAGATACTTTGGCCCTGTGCTTCTGTCACCCACTGCTTGTCTTAGCTTGTTCTAGGATGGAAATAGGACGTTGGACAGCCAGAGGCTTGGAAGAGTACAAATCTGTCTGTACTAAAAGTGCTTTCAACTCATCAGTGACCACTGGTAAATACCTAGGAGAAAGGCAGATTTAAGGTGAGCTTTTTTAGCATATACCTAGCTGCCAGTATGAGATCTTCTGAGCCTGGATCTGCCTGATGTTTGAAGCCGGAGTTTACACCATGGATTAGTCTGATCAGCCCACCAGGCATGCCTTCTAGCTAGTCTGAGCTGGCATCTCACATGTTCAGTTTGCTCCTGGCACAGACAGGCTGAGAGCAAGGCTGGGGTGCAACTCAGCCTGTGTTATTCTGTTTGTCCCTCCATGCTTGCAAGAATCACTGCTACCCACTCCACCATGTGGTGCAGCAATGAGGCTTCCTTGTGTGGTCAGAGCAGGCCTGGGAGACAGGAGCACACTCCTGCTTTGTTCTGTGGTAGCACGGGCACTCTGACAGGACTCATCCTCTTCATGTGCCTGTGGAAACACCAAAGAGCGTGGGCCAAGGGATTTATGAGTTGTCATACAAATAAATCTGTGATAAAAAATTAAGTTAAAAACCTCAACAGTGGGGAGACAAAAGAACAATCAAACAAAAAACTACCAATGCTCCTGCCCAAGCAAAATAAATATCGAAATAAAAACCCAACACACAAAAGAAAACCAACCTACCAATCAGTAAAAACCCCAAGCCAGCAGAAGAAAGAGAAGGCTGTGTTCTGTGAAACAGGGTTGAGTAGGGATTGCCCATGGAGAAACAGCAAGAACTACATGCCAAGTGACAATCAAAGAATTTGCTTGGAGCATCACCGCATCACAAGAGATGAGAGAAAGTTGTAGTGGAAACAGTCTGAAAGAAGTCCCAGAGAAGGCTAAGCAATTTTTTTCTGCTGACGTCTCATACAGTACTGTGAGAAGAGCTAACTCTGCAGAAGTCTATTTCATACTGCCTATTTTCTGTCCATTAATAAAATTCCCTGTAGACTGCAAGGATAAATTTCATGCAAAGGTCTACCTTGTGTCATCTTTCTCATATTGACTGTTCTGCTATGCCACTATTGAATTAGCCGTAATGCGATTATTTTCTTCCAAATTCTTCCTTGTAAAAATTCTGCAAAAGCTTTGGAAATTGTGTTTACAGAGTTGTCTACAATATGAAAATTGGAAGGGTTTCTAATGCCTGATTTTTCTTAACATAAACTATAACATCTTTTCTTTTGTTTTCCACTCAGATAATTTGCAGTGGATATGCGTACATTACAATGACAACAACTCTGTTAATACGTTATTCCATCTGAGAACAAAAGAAACAAGGACAAAAATCAGAAGTCTCTGAAGAATTTAAGAAGAGGGCAAATAACAAATGCATTGCAGATTTTCTTTTAACGCTCCCATCTGATGCATTCTCTTGAAGCATAAAAATGTTTTAAGAACAGTACGTGGGAAAATTTTGAATCTGAACCCTGAGAAGAGGAAAAAGAAGGCTCTCAGGTACTTTAAAGAGATGATCTAAACATTAAAAATGCCATTATATATATGCTGAAATATGTGTATCCAAAACCAACAGCTAATTTATTGGGATGCAATCAAAAATATTTAGTGTAAATAAACAAAAGTGACATATAATTTTACTGCTGGTGAAAAAACTAAAAATTTATAACCTTCAAATCATCTTCTGCATGAATGGAAGTCAAAACATGAAACAAAACATTATCATTTATCCTTGAGTCATGAAGCAGAAATAAAAGACAACTGAAAGGTTTGAGCCGATCTTTGCCCCAGGACACATCACTAGAATTTCACTGATGCTGCAGCTATAACTGCGGGCTAAGTACGCCTCAAAACTCAAGAGTTAAATAATATAATTTCTACTATACACTGCAGCTTTGTATTAATAATAATTGCATACTGTGTAGTTCTTCTGTGTTACATATGTACGATTACGTTTCCTCCAAAACAGCATAGAACAAATCTGGCAAGAATGGATGTAGTTGCAGGAATTAGCCTCTTTCAGTTTCAGTTCTTCTACCCAGACTAATTCTTCTCCAACACCAAAGTAAAAGATTATTTTAATCATGCGATTATTGCAAATCACAATATTAAAAAAATGTTTTTGAATATTTATGGAGAGGAGTGCTCTCCAAAGTCTTCAGAAAATGTTTTTATTACGCATGCATTGTTACCATTATTATTCAAAACATTATTATTTTATCATTCTCAGAGCTACTGCATAGCTAAAGTGTCTGATGGATAATTTATGAGTGGAAGAGAAGGGCCGTCCTATTTATTAAGGAGGTAACACAAACAGACAGAATCATATAAATCTTAAATGTCTGTTCAGAAGGAACAAAAATTCCTTCTTGTTATGTCATTTTCATGAACTAGGTTCATATTAGCCAGCACTGCAGGTACTATTTGCAGATATTATGATTCTTAGCAAAGATTTATAGCAGTGATAATGCCAAAATCCACAGATTCTGAAATTTCTTACAAAGTAACAGAAATAAAGAGGAGCACCACTGGGATGTCACTGGTTACTGGTCACCAGCTGTCGAGAGAGATTCTACCCACTAAATTTTCATTTTATCTAGCCCATATCTCAGAATTTGGTGATAAGAAGACTATGGGAGACTGTGTCAAAGGCAGTGTACAGTCAAAGTGTCACTGCCTTATCCATTGCACTGCTCATCTTAGTTTGGAAAACAGCGAGAAGCAATCTTGAGTGAAGTTCCTCCGAAGAACTGTCTAACAAAAGCACAACTTCTGGGGACTCTGACAGACGTGTCAGCCTCCAGGGGACTGGAAATCTTCCTTGGAAACAGTCAGACTCCCTGTGCTGTTTGTACTGATGGCATAACCCGTGTCCACCAAACACCAGCAGGATCACTCCTCCAAGAGTCTTTATTTGTTCTTCCAGGTGACATTTTCTGCCCTCCATTTTGGTGATGAATGTTGTCACTTCAGTGCACTTACTGGTAGAAGTACAGTTACAGCATCTTGACCACTATCTTCTCTCATTTTTGGCATTTAGGTTCAGTTTTTCTTCTGCAGCTTTATGTGCCAATGAAAGACAAATATCCAGCCTCATGAGGGCCTTTTCATCTTCTGTCTAAGCATCCTAACCAAGAAAAGCTATTGCTTCTTTTCTCATTTAGTTTCCTTCTGCGGGTCTCACAGATGTCCCAGTGGTGACCTGCAACTGTTGTTCCAGACAAGCTAAAGACTAGGTTGTACGAGGCAGCAGGGGCACATTACACACAAATGTTTCAATAGCTGATGGCTAATTGGAAGCGGTCATAATTTCAGTTATGTACCTTTCAGGGATGTCAAGGACTTGCAGCTCCCCGTATGGTAGCCACAAATCCTACAAAACAGGATCATTTTTATTTGGCCACTGACTTTTAAGCACATAGGTTCATCTGGGGTCTTTCTAACTTGGTATCTTGATTTGAACAGACATCAAACGTGTGCGAGAGAAATAATATCTAGGGGAAGTGCGGGTGGAATACACACAGGCCCTTGAACAGAGCTGTACCATTGGAGCCTTCTGGTTATCTGGAACTTAGAAACTTCATGACACAACCCTTGCATTTGCATCATTGTGCTTAATTGTTTGGGTGAATGATGGATTTTCCATCCACATCTCTTGAACTCACTTAAGACAGTGTCTCAAAGTGCTCCTGCTGCCTTCATTAGTTTGCAACTGTTAAAAAGCCTGTAGCATACCTGCTTTTTCAGGAAAGTCTTGGGACTTTTTTGCAGTACTGAATGTTAGTGCCACTGAGCAGACAGGCTTGTTTAAACACCTGCAACTGAAAGAAATCACAGTAGCTTGGCAAAAATGAATATAATAATTTAACAGCAGACCTTGATGCTCTGGGGAGCATGGTGGCACACAAGATCTCCTGGAAGTTTCACAAGAATTATTTGGGCCACAAAGTATGATGTTTTTAAACAAATAATTTGTTTGGTCAGGTAAATAGTGACTCACCAAGTGGGGCCTACATTACTGCATTGTCGACTGCAAAAACAGAGCATTTACTGGAGGGATCAGCAGATAAAAGCCGAGACCTTAGCATAATATGAAATCTTATGACATCAACACAAAGGGAGATTTTATGAGAAAAGCTTTGCAAAAAGAAATTGAATATATTCCTTGAAATGATCAAGGTTTTGTAGAAAGGAAGAAAATGTTTATATTTCAGAGATCTCCAGGGAAAAAAAAGTCTGTAAGCTGTTCATGCAGTCATAGAAACACAGAATCACAGAATATCCCAGGTTGGAAGGAATCCACAAGGATCATGGAATCATAGAATAATGGAAAGACAGAACCACGTAATGGCTTGGGTTCGAAGGGACTTTAAAGATTACCTGGTTCCAACCCCCCTGCTGTGGGCAGGCTCCCCTTCCACCACACTAGGCTTCCCAGGGCCCCATCCAACCTGGCCTTGAGTGCCTCCAGGGATGTGGCACCCACAGCTTCTCTGGGCAGCTTGTGCCAGGGCCTCAGTGCTCTTTGAGTTAAGAATTTCCTCCTAACATCTAACCTAAATCTAGTTTAAAATCGTTCTGCTTTGTCCACTATCAGACCTTGTAAAATGTTGGTGTCCACCTTATTTATAAGCTCCCTTTAATTACTGGAAGGCTGCAATGAGGTTTCCCTGGAGTCTTCTCCATGCTGAAGAAGCCCAACTCCTTCAGCCTCTCTTCACAGGAGAGGTGCTCCAGCCCCCTGAGCATCTTCATGGTCCTCCTCTGGACCCGCTCCTACAGCTCCACATCTTTCTTATGCTGGGGCCCCTGACCCGAGCGGAAGACTACAGATGGGGCCTCACGAGGGCAGAGCTGAGGGGGATGATCGCCTCCCTCTCCCTGCTGCCACCCCTCTGTTGATGCAGCTCAGAATACTGTTAGCTTTCTGGGCTGCAAGTGCACACTTCTGGCTCATGTCTAGCTTTTGGTCCATCAGAACCCCCAAGTCCTTCTTTGCAGGGCTGTTCTCAATGAGTTCTTCTCCCAGTCTGTATGCATATCTGGGACTGCCCCAACCCAAGTGCAGCATCTTGCACTTGGCCTTGTTGAACCTCATTCAATTCAAGTGGGCTCACTCATGTCTGGGTCCCTTTGGATGACATCCCTTCCTTCTATTATATCAACTGCACCAGTCACCTTGGTGTGATCTGCAAACTTGCTGAGGGTGCACTCGATTCCACCATCTATATCACTGATGAAGATATTGAAGTGCATCACTCCCAGAATGGATCACTGAGGGACACCACTCGTCACTGATCTACATCTGGACATAGAGCCATTGACCACTACTGGCCCAAGACAGACACCAGGGGACACCCCTTGTCATCAGAGCACTCAAAATCCAAGCTCTATGTCTAAGAGCATTGTCCAAATACATGAATTCTAACAGTTTGGTGCCATGATGACTGCCCTTGGGAGTCTGTTCCAATGACTGACAACCCTCTTGGTGAATAACTTTTCTGCATTTGTAATTCATGGGAACTACTCAAGGCTAATTCTTGGAAGAGCAATCTATACAAAATATTGAACAAGAGCAACGTTCTTCCCAGGCATCCTAAGGGCAGCATACAACTTCTACTTGTACACCACACCCCACCTCTGAGGATTCTGCCCAGTCTTCCTCTGCCTTGGCAGTTCTTGCATTACCAAACTACAGTGTATGCTGCAAAGTCCTGTAGTGTAGGTATGTCCTACAATGTTGCCTTCTCAGTGCTCATAGAAGAGATTAAGGATTATATTGCTGCTAGTGTCACTGTGGAGGCAAAATGACAGAGGTACAAAACTGCTTTCACACACACACAGTTTCCCCCTCCCCGTGCCATACGTTCTGCTGCTTTATTTTGCACATACTCAGCCTTACAGAGAACATTTCTAAAGCATTTGAATACATTTATGAAGCACTGAGATCAGTTGAGTGCTTTGAAATGCTTCCCATTTATGATGAAATAAATAGATGAAGATTTCAAATTTTAGAAATCTGTTTTGCCTGCTTTTCTGACCAAATGACAGTTCTATACAGGCTGTTTGTCTGCAGATTGACCTACAAGACCATCAGCCACTTGAAATGAACCTCACAAAGTCATTATTGTTATCTAAATAGCAGAAGAGAGGTTTTAGGGGTTTAACAAAATATGCGAAGTTTGAGTAGAGTGCATGTATTTGACGGAGGATAAACTCAGAGGTATGTACTTAATAAGCAGCTGTCCATTTCACATCAACACATGATATACTTTGACAAATGAGGTGTGCAGAGTTTGTTTAGCAGAAATTTTGAAATTCATCCCTGAGTTTCTTAATGTCCTTATCTGATCAATTTGAAGGAGTCTGTATGCATCGATAAGGGCACATTCTGCTCCACTGTGCTCCTGGTGATATCATCTAAATCTGTGCAAAAGGATAAAAGAAGAGTTAAATAATTACCTTTCCTGTTTGTTATATGGTTGTTGTAAGTAATCACCTACATGATATGGAAGGGAGCTTGATCTTTCATGATGGGGTTCTGGTCAGATTTCTGTATAATTGCTCAGTCCTATTTCCTTTTACATTGCTTGGGCTGACGCGAGGCTGTTATTTCAATGTCACCTCAACAGCAATGAATATTTGCACATAATATTTTGTGAAAGCGATTTAGATATTACTCTCCTGTCATCTCTCTGCAATATTACTGAGTGTTCTCGTAGAGAAGGAATATATTCTAGCACTTGTTTTTATCTATGGACTAAAATAAATAACTAGAATTATTCAGAAAGAAATAAATTATTAATGCCTGATGTATTGTCCCACTTTTATTTGTCTTGAGGATATGTTTACATTTTTGCATGCTTCTAGATGAGTTAATGAATTTTTCCTGGGTGGTTTTTTGTTGTTGTTGCTGTTTTCATGTGATTTCTATGAGGAAAATTTATAGTACTGAGAACTAGAGACTGTTATAAAATGTGGTTGCTGTAGTTAAGAACCCTGTGTTTTCTCTGGGCTGAAATGAAATGTCTCCCTTATTCCCTGTAGAGGAGGGAGCAAACATAAGCAAAATGTAAGCAGTTTTTACTTGAGAGTCGTGAAGCTGTGCAACAACAGTGTAACTTCAACAGCTGAGTACAGTATGGGGGTTGAATCAAACTGGCTGTGGAGCTGCATTCTACTTGTCTAATAGGTTGTGGTTTGTGGTTTTTTTTGTTGTCTTTTTTTCTTATTGCTTTTTTTTCTTTCATGGGTTTTTGTTTTAACACATTGACGGTAAAAAAAAAAAAGGACATGAATAAGTCATGTGAAAGTGTTGTCTTGAAAAACCGCTAATCAGATCTGAAATTTCAGGTTCTTATGCAAACTGATGTTATCATAAAAGAACTGTTCTTCCGTGCCACTGTCAGATGTTGCTGCTATGGATAAAATCTACAAATGGATAATTAGTAAGGATTTAGATTTACAAAATTGAGTTTAAGGTAAAATATTGTTTGAGAATAGATGGGATAAGAAAATCTGGAGTAATTTTTGTATGGTTAATTTGTGGGATACAACAGCATAAACCATATGCATGGTTCAGTGGTTTATGAGCTCAGCCAAGTTCCACAGTTTGGTGAGAGGTTACCATTCACTCAATGGGATTTGACTTACAGCTAATGTGACTAGCAGCTGGCACCTGAGAGCTGCAACAATGGAGAGAGGTTGTGTGTAGTGTTCTTTCAGCAAATAAATGGCTTCTTTGGGCATGGTGAGAAGTGAAATACGCACAAAATTCAGTTTTCATCTCTGGTACCTGGAAGCAGTAGAATTTTGAATATGCACCAGAAAAACAGTGAAAAAGAAAAAAAAAAATATTTTACTGAAATTAAACTTATTTTAAGCAGGTCACTTAGGTAGGGTTTAGTGGTTGATAGGTAGTTCCTTGTTTCTTACTGTGACCTTTTTGCTGTGACTGATTTTGTATGTAAATTTTCACTTTAAATAAACTTTTCGATACTTATTCCCCAAAAATATTATCATAGAATCATAGAATCCTTAGAGTTGGAAGGGACTTTCAAAGGTCACCTAGTCCATCTCCCCTGCAATGAACAGGGATGTGAACAGCTAAATCAGGTGCTCAGAGCCCCATCCAGCCTGGCCTTGAAAGTCTCCAGGGATGGGGCATCCACCACCTCTCTGGGCAATCTCACCAGTTGCCTCCTGCCAGTGCCTCACCACCCTTACTGTAAAAAACTTCTTCCTTGTATCTAACCTAAATCTACACTCTTTAAGCTTGAAAGCATTTCCCCTTGTCCTATCACAACAGACTGTGCTTAAGAATCTGTCCCCTTCCTTATCATAACCCCCTTTTGATACTGAACAGCCACTATCAAGTCACCTCTCAGCCTTCTCTTCTCCAGGCTGAACAGCCCCAGCTCTCTCAGCCTGTCCTCATAGAAGAGGTGTTCCATCCCTTGGATCATTTTTGTGTCCCCCCTCTGGATGCGCTCCAACAGATTTATGTCTCCCCTGTACTGAGGACTCCACATCTAGACATAGCACTTCCACGTGAGGCTTCACCAGTGCAGAGGGGTAGGATCACCTCCCTCGCCCTTCTGGCTACGGTTCTATTCCCTTTATCCTCCCTAGAAGTTGACTTTAAGAAAAGCTAAGTTAGCAGAAGCCTTCTGCAGCACAGACGTGTGCTTTAGAAACACATTGAGGTCTGTCTTTTTGCAGAGTAAAATAAGTGGCCCTCAGTGATTTAGGTTAATTTGATTACCCTATGATTTCTTCAAATATATTTCTGTTCATCTGCTATTTTTCTGAGACAATTCTAGCATGAAATGTGTATCCTATCTGTACAAGTTGAGCAAGAGGACTTTCAACTAAATTACTTAAGACTCAGTGCATCAGTGTGTATCTTCATGACTCAGAATCTGAATGGTCTTTCCCTGAAATGTATGTTGTCACTTCTGCATCCAGTGATTTTTCCCAGATGGCTGGATTTGGGCCCAATATTTAACATCACTCTGTGACGTACTAGAATTCTCAATCATAATTATAAATTCCCAGTGCCAGCTACCTGGCAATATTACTAAGGAAACTGTCTCATTTTTTTTTAAATGCTAATTCTTAGGTAATTCTTTAGGTCACATGAATTCCCAGAACTCTTAAACTCTTTCTTTTATTGTTTTTATCAGCTTTTCCAATAGAACTGAACATTTTTATTCTGATTTTTTGAAGCAAGCTTTTCCTTACTCTTCCATCAATCTTTGTTTGGAAACAAGAAATGCTTCTTTGATGAAGAAGAATCAACATCAGAAAACAAAAAAAGGAAACACTTTAAGGAGAAAAAATGTTTTTAAGGATAGACTATAATGCTTGTTTTTCCAACAGTCAGGTTTTAAAGGCCTATTGAAAGCTAGAAAATTGAGGGGCTATTGAAAGTTCTTTGATTTGTCACTCCTCACTTTTCTTTCTGTCATTCCTATGATCTATGATGCTGATTACAATTTAAGCTGTTGTGTCCACTGTGTGTCCTTTGACCTCCAAAGAAAATCTGTTTTAATGTCGGAAAATTAGCATCAGCTGATTTTACCTTTAGGAGACACAGGCCTGTCCCACCAAGGGGAAGGATGCTGCCTTTGAGGACAACTGACTGATTGATGAAGCTGTCCATATGACTGCACAGCCTTTCTGTACAGGTGTGTGGAAAGTCTCCCTCAGCTCATCTGAAAAATGCACTTCATCCTCCAGTTACCTCTCTTTCATTGTCCGGACTCCTTTTGCTGCTTAATAAAGTTCCCAAGCTGTGTGTGTTGGTTTGGCTTGAAGAGTAGGAGCCATGAGGGTGTTCCACATGTGATTGTCTATTTAAAACAAGTTGAAGTTTAATGTTAACTGACTCTAACGCCTACACTTAAGTCCAATGAGAAGAGCAGTGACCCAAGGTGAATACTAGGGCCTGCGCTGCTGTACATTTCCATCAATACCTTGGAGGATGGACAGAGTTCATCCTCAGCAAGATCTAACCATGCAGAACTGGGAAGAGTGGCTGACACACCAGGGAGATGTCCTGCTGATCAGAAGGAGCCTGTCTGGATGCAACCCTGAGCAACCAGCTCTAGCGGATCCTGCTTTGAGGAGCAGGGCTTGGCCTAGGTGACCTGTGGAAGTGCCTGCCGGCTGCAGCCATGCTGTGACACTGATTTGGCCTAATGGCATGCTTTTTGCTTTGACAGGTTTCCACTGATATCTGGTTTTCCCTAGTGCTTAATTATATTGCAGACCTTTCACACGTGTGGGTGTCAGTTCTCTGGTGGTTTCACTGGTTGTCTCAGGTTCACAGAGAAGGGCATGTTACAGCACACATTGAGTGGGAGTGGAAAGGGCAACTAGGGGAAAGTTTCAAGTATCTTTACATGACTGTGACAATTTTTTTTCTATTTACAAGTATATACTAGCGTATAACTCAATGTTCTTCTCCTGGCAGTATTGATAATGAATAACTTACTATTTTTATGATCATTTTATATTTTACTGTATTTGTTTCATACAATACTTTCCTTGAGAACATCCAGTGCCTTACATACACTCTTTTGCAAGTCTACTGCAAAATGTTCTTCCCTGGTTCCTCACCAGCTACCGCAGTCTTAGAAGCAGCTGGAAGATAGATGCCTTCATTTCCATCAAGGACAATGAATCCTTGCAGAAATGTCCACTGCAAGGTCCACTGCAATGGAGAATGTGTTTTCATCACAGAAATTACTTTTTTTTTTTCTTTTCTCTTGGAAGCCATTTTTGTCATAAAGCCACAGGAGTCATGCAGCAGTGGTCCAGGACATCCACATGAAATAGTTTCTTTACTTCACAGGTGCATCTCTTACTTTCTGAATCATTACTATTTCATGTCAGAGATGATTACGGTGTTAATTTAAGCTGGTCACTTTCAGATGTATTGTAAGACTGTGTTTATCGTATATTTTGGACATTATATTAGGTACAGAAAGTAAAACAAAAATAAATGTGGTAAAATGAATGACAAATAGTTATTGTGGGTGATTGGTCCACTTTTTTTTTTTTTTTTAAATCTAAATCATACTGAGTATAAACTCCGTCTTGCTCCTTACTGCACAGTGGGAAGCCGCATGTGACTGGGTGATTTTGGCTGCCCCAAGTATGGGAAAATATTTTCCTTTCTGCCTTATTTGCCATCACAGAATCTGTTTTCCAAAGAAGATAGAGAGTGGCCTGTACTCTGTGGTGTTTTGTGGGACACAGTCCCATCATCCATGAGCTTCTGCCTTGATTCTTCAGTGTATGAAAAACATCAAGCTCATGTTGTATTTTTCTCTTCAGATAGGATTTCTATCTCCTGTCAATCTTCTTGGAAATTATAATTTTTCCATCTTTTGCCTTGTTGTGAAAAGTGGCTGACCTTAGAATTTTTTTCAGGAGCAGATGTCAGAAGACAAGGAAAATGTGATCACGTATGCTGGATTTTAAGATGCCATTACAAATGCAGTTGGTTTAAAAACACAAAAAGTTAATTACACTTGCTAGTCTCTCAGGATCTGACAGTCTCTTAAGAGCTACTTTGCACAACAATTTCATTATAAGGAAATGGGAGAAGAATCTTTTATTCAGTCAATGCAAGTTTTTGTTGCTGTGGTTTTTGTTAGTGAAAGAAAGAAAGAGAATAGGATTGCTCTGAATTTAGTCTTGCTGTGGCAAATCACAAACCTTCTTTAACTTACCCAGATCTCAGCTTTTCCCAACATGCACACCTGACAACATCAACATTTTACTGTGATTTAAAGGCCAGACTAAGTATTTTGTCAGAGATATTAGATCTGCGTTTTTTAGAATGTCATTATAATTACAGACTTTTTGACCAACTGAAAAAAAGAACTACTGAATTTGCACTGTCTAGAAAAAAAATGTGCTCATTAGGGAGCACAAGATTTTTACTGGTACAAAGCTTTATAAAAATAGTAAATTAAAACCCTCAACTACAAACTTACCTCAGTGAGAATATGTAACTTTATGCAAGAAAATTTAATTTGTCTGGAAGACATTCAGGTTTCAAAATCTAAGGCTTTCTCTTTCTGTAGGAAATAGTTGATTTATTTATGTTTAATGCTAACAGTATGCAAGATGTGTCCCAGATGCTGTGGAAAATTAGGAACTGTGAAAGGTTATTGTTTGTTAACTTTTTTCATGCCACTAGCTTGAAACTATGATTTTCATCTGTGACTTGCTACCCTTCCACTGTCTTGCTGAATAGCAAGCGAAACCTATTCTGAAGGATAAGATTCTAAAAGCTATATCAATGCTCCATTGGGTGTTGGCAAAAACAGGTGAACTGAGCAATAGGTCAGGCAGCTCTCCTGGGTCTACTGAGTGGGTCTGTCTTTATGTCCTGTCTTTGCTTCAGATTGCCTGCATGACTTTGGATGGGGTTTCATTCCTGTTATAGATATGGAAGCTATGGTTTCTTCCTCCTGTCTGTTTAGGCTGAAGCTTCATGGCAGAGTCTGACTCACAGCATGTAATGCAAGACAAACAATGGCAGGACCTCATCCTCCTTCTCTTGTGCAGCTGAGTTCAGGACTGATGTACTTTTGCACTGTTGGAGTGACAGTGGCTCCTTGCTGCTTGCTGGATATGGTTAATCACAGGTGGCAATCACAGCTGCCCCTTTAGTTGGTAGGTCTTATTCCTGACAGCAGCCATGCACAGGAGGAGTGCTAATGACAGCCTTAGCTAAAAACTCAATTAAAATCATTGTCTTTTCACCACATTAGTTCTGAGTATGTCATAAGGGGGCATTTTGGCAGAACTTTGTTGTAGTTATTTGGGGAAGAAAGTGGAAAAGCATGTTCAATGAAAGGAATGAAGCCAAGCCAAATCCCCAGTGATCTTTTCTTCTTTCCGCTAAGTGGTTACATGTGTTTTATAGCTCAGCATCCAGCTAAAACTTTCAGGGAGATTTTTGTGGGGTGTGTGGGGAGTGCTGATTCAGTGCAGCTCTTGCAGCCTATTCAGTGAAAACATCTGGTAGAGCTCTGATTTACACTTGTTTGAAGAGAGAAGAGCAGGTGCATCTATTACTGCAGTGGGAAGCTGTCAAAAGAAGGGACATTTTCACACCCCATTTCTCATCTGGGTGATTGCTGTGGCTTGGGAGCTGTCACCTCTGGGACGGTTACTCTTCAAAAGCCTCAATATACCCCCTCAGCACATGAATGTTAGGCAACTCCCCTTGCATCTTCTGAAAATGAGAAAGTACAGCCTCCTTCTCACACAGGATAATTAGTATCGCTAATGAAGTATGTCTCTCTGAGGCAAACATTCTATTTCAACCTGTGGAGTATAATCAGATTAGGTGATATTTGGTGGATTTATTTAGCTGAATGGAACAGATCCTACCATGAAATAGAAATATCCATCCACCTTGGAGTTCAATAACTGATTTAAATTGTTGAAGCTTTCTCCTACAAAAGCAGTCTGATCTAACAGATCCACTTAAAAGAAGAGTTAGGTACTGATCAGTTTTTCATGCTACCCCATTACAATCCCAGAGGATGAGAAAGAGAGTCACTGTGAATCTGCCCCTCTGGTGTCAGTGCTGATCAAGATTGAAGACCAGTTCTGTGACAGGTGCGAGCCTGAATGAGTGCCAGTGGAACTATTCCTGATACATGCTTTTCAACATATGTCTTCATGAGAAACACCAGGACATATTTCCATTTAGAAAACTCCCATTTCAGCAGTCTGGCGTAAGGTTGAAATGTAGTGACTATGTACATTGTGAAGCTATATTTAATGAAGTAGGTGTTCAGGCTTTAAGGCTGTGGTTCACCAGCCAGTGTCTCCAGGATTAGACTGGAATAGTTTCTTTGAAATTAATGGATTTGATACTGGCATGAAGTTGGAATAAATGCTGAATGGAGTTCTAATCCTTTATCATTAGTGCTCTTGTAGCATAGAAGGCCAACAACATCCTAGGCTGAATTTGGATAAGCATTGTCATCAGATCCAAGAAGGTGGTCCTCCCACTCAGGTCGGCACTGGTAAGATTCATCCACAGTACTGGCTCCAGTTCTGGGATCCCCAGAAAGGCATGGACTCACAGGAGAGTCCAATGAAGAGCTACAAAGATGACAAAGGGACTAGAGCGCCTCTTCTCAGAGGACGGGCTGAAAGAGCTGGGACTGTTCAGAGTGGAGAAGAGGAGTCTCAGGGGCATCTCATCAATCTATACAAATACCTACTAGGGAGGCAGATTCTTTTCAGTGGGTCCCAATAAAAAGACAAGAGGCAATAGATAATAAGTGAAATAAGCAAAATTGCACTTAAACATCAGTATTTGTTTGTTTGTTTGCTTGCTTACTTTCTTGTTTTACTATGAGGGTTGTTGAACGTAGGCAAAAACTGCCCAGAGAAGTTGTGGAGGTTGAAGGAGGTGATCCTGCCCCTCTACTCTGCAGTGGTGAGGCCTCACCTGGAAGTACTGCGTCCAAATGTGGAGTTCTCAGTACAGAAGAGACACAGACCTGTTGGAGCATGTCCAGAGAAGGGCCACAAAAACAATTCCAGGGATGGAACACCTCTCCTGTGAGGACAGATTGAGAGAGCTGGAGCTGTTCAGCATGGAGAAGACAAGGCTCCAGGGGGAATAGATAGTGGCCTTTCATTGCCTAAAGGGGGTTATAAGAAAGAACTCTTAAGCAGGGTCTGTTGTGATAGGACAAGGGGAAATCGTTTCAAACTAAAAGAGGGGAGATTTAGACAGGATGTAAGGAAGAAGTTTTTTACAATAAGGGTGTTGAGGCACTGGCACAAGTTGCTTAGAGAGGTGGTGGATGCCCTGTTGCTGGATACACTCAAGGCCAGGCTGGACAGGGCTCTGAGCACCTGACCCAGCTGTACATGCCCCTGTTCATTGCAGGGGAGCTGGACTAGATGGCCTTTAAAGATCCCTTCCAACTCAAACAGTTCCATGATAAGTAGATGATGTGGGCCATTGGAATAAAAGCTTTAGTTTCAAGGATTTGCTTTCCCCATTTCTATTCTTCAAAGGAGAAATATTGTTAAAATAAACTTAGTGATTGCAGGAGTCCCAAACACAGTATGTGATGCATATAGCAGAAGACAGGTTGAATAATCCCACTTGACACTGTAATGTCAAAGAATATGGCTGAAGGTGGTCAGTGGTTTGGGAACACAAGCTCACTTGAACCTCAGAGCAGCATTTGTAACCTGAAAAAGGCCTTGACAAAAGATCTGGGAGCCTTCCACAGTAGGACTAAATCATTCCAAGTTATTCTAATGTTTTAGATCTATGTGAGTGATCCTCAATTTTATGTGAAGCCGCACTGCCAAGCAGAAGCAAGGCTTACCTACAGCAACTCCTTTAAAACACTGCATTTTCTATGCTAAAATACTTCCACTACAACATACTATCTATGTTTAAAAAAGGAAGGAAGGAAGGAAGGAAGGAAGGAAGGAAGGAAGGAAGGAAGGAAGGAAG
>NC_034438.1:52636732-52685759 GCF_002078875.1 Numida meleagris | reverse complement strand
AGGAAGGAAGGAAGGAAGGAAGGAAGGAAGGAAGGAAGGAAGGAAGGAAGGAAGGAAGGAAGGAAAGAATCTGAATGTTTTGTGGAACTGGCAGAGTTTTGGGATGGACTTGCAGCATTGTGATGTTGTGAGAAAACATTTTGACTACTGAAATCTGCCAGGTCAGTACCCAGTCAGTGCCCCTTTGTGTTTGCAGATGCCTACTGCATTCCTGTTTGCCTCTCTATGGCTATTTTCTCATTTCAGGTGCATTCACTCTGTTGGAGCATTGAATGTGCTTTAGCACACAGCTATTATTTTAAAACACCTACTCTCACCCACAATGAACAAACAGGCTGTAAAAGCAAGAGTGACTTTCTTTGTGCATGTATGTGATGAGGTCTCTTACCTGGAAATTGACCTTGCCACCCATTGTTCTCTTTGGCTTTCAGCTCAGCAAGCACAATTTCTGTCAATTACCAGGCAGTAGAACATACGACTCTGGCTTAATTAGAAAGTGAGGAAACACGGCGCTTTGTTCCTGAATTCAAGAATGTGACTGCAGAGTTCAAAAGGCTTTTGTGTATGCCTTGCTCCAGGGTGCAGCACGGTGCTGAAGTGCTTAGGCTCCCAGGATGTAGGGAGCATTGGTCATGCCTTCGGGACCCCAAGCGTCCAGCAGTGGTACTCAACATTGTAATTGGAGAAATAGCACAGCTGAGTGAAGTCTGGCAACTGAACATGGGTGCTTGCCTTGGCAGTACTCCACAGGGACCCTCAGCAGCAGACGGGCTAGAGTGCCAAAGGCCACACAGACATCCCTCAACACCCAGCTCTTGAACCCTCCTGTTAACAGCCTCCATCTGCCTTACATGCATGACTCAACAACCCTAAGAATTGGGTTGTTGTCCCTAAGTCCTTGTCCCTAACAACTGAAGGATAATTCAAATTTAAGAAGACCCAACAGACCAGAGCACTCAAGGATTTGTCCAATGAGGTCTTGAAAACTTAGAGAGGTGGAGAAAACTTGAAAACTTACTGGAAGGACGCATGTCCTCTCTGTGTCCTGCCTCTACAGCTGGGCTGTCCTTGTGGGAAAAAGCTTATCCTTATCTCCACTCTGAAGGACTCTTGTTCAACTTCTGCCCATTGTCCCTTGTTCTCCCAACCTGTGAAGGATCTGGTCCCATCTCCTCTCATACAATCAGGAAGCTGTCAGGCTGTGGTGCTCCCTGCAGCTTGATGTCACCTGGAAACTTGACAAGAGTGTCCATCATCTTCTCCAGCTCATTAATATAGAAGCTCATCTCCATGCCCCAAGGAAGTCCTAACACTAATTAGTCTAAATCTGACTAGTATAGCTACCTTGAAAACTGCTCTAATGCGATTGTATGGGAAGCGAACAAATATTTTCTCCTATTAATTTTGAATTTCAAATGTAGTTTCATTGAATGCTGTTTTGATCTTTTGCTAAGAGAGAGAAAGAAGACATGGATGACTTATTTTCCCTGTTCACTCTTAGCATACTTTTATTATTATTATTATTTCCTAGAATTGTAGAATCATGGAATCATTAAGGTTGGAAAAGACCTCTAAGATGATCTAGTTCAACTGTCCACATACCACCAATATTAGCCACTAAATCATGTTCCTTAGTACCACATCCACATGGTTCTTGAACACCACCAGGGACGGTGAATCCATCAATGCCTTGGGCAGCCCACTCCAGTGTTTCACCACTCTTTTTTCAAATATCCAGCCTGAACTTCCCCTGGTTCAACTAGAGGCCATTCCCTCTCATCCTATCACCGTTACTCAGGAGAAAAAGCCAACCCGCACCTTGTCACAGTCTCCTTTCAGGCAGTTGTAGAGCGATCAGGTCTCCCCTGAGCCTCCTCTTCTCCAGAGTGAACAATCCCAGTTCCCTCAGCTGCTCCTCATAAGGTGTGTGCTCCAGACCCCTCACAGCTTCACTGCCTTTCTCTGAACATGCTCCAAGGCCTCGATGTCTTTCTTGCAGTGAGGGGCCCAAAAACTGAACACAGTACTTGAGGTACAGCCTCACCAGAGCGGAGTACAGAGGGACGATCAATACGCTCTTTTTGTGTATATTCCTCTGCTGCCTTTTCTCTAACTGTTGTCTTCTACCTAAACAGTCCCTGCTTATAAAACATATAGCAAAATAGGATCTTATTTTTAGTAACAGGGCACTTAAAAACATGAGTAATACACAGATCTGTGCAAGATAAAAAATTAGACCTAATATCTGGAGCTCCGCTGCTCAGTATATAATGAAATGCAGGATTAAGCTACTAAAATAAGGCTTGATGGTTAGTTTTAACTATGAGCACTAGTGACACCCAGAACATGAACAAAGGGAAAGTAGCATTTGTCACCTTAAGGTAATCTAATCAGTAAGTGTCTTGAATCTTCCTTTTATTCTTTTGGTGTCCTCTGGACAATGGGGTGACACCTGATTCACCCCTCCAGCCAAGTACTACTGATAGACGCTCCCTTTCTATATTGTCACTAAGTTCTTTTGTATCCTATTAGTTGTCCGCCTTCATAAATCACTGTTTGATGTGAAAGAGAAGCTTTTAGGGAATAGATATTGCTGGGTGATTTCTTGGGCAAAGAGGGTGAGTTTTAAATTCTGAAGAGAGCATAGGAGTGTGTGAACACACATGCAAATAAAGACACAACATAAAAATTGCATAATTTCATTGTATATTTTATACACTTATGTATCTTTTACTCCTGCAGCAGAAAAAAATGCCTTTGTTTTCTCCAACTGGTATATTATTTAACCACTTGCAAGTTACTGCTTTTTAGTGCTCTAATAACACGATAGCCATATTGCTATTTCAACATTATTTAGAATCCAGTTAAATTGTTTCCGTACCTCACAAAGGTGCTAAATAAGATGGCTGGAAGCAGCTGGGCTACAGCCCACGAAGAACTCTAAGGATGGCAGGTCTGTTTGGGATTTCTGACCCATGAAGACTATCAAAGATTAGTACGATAAGCTGGTTGTGTGGAGACAGCAGTTTGCCAGGCAAGGTGACTCAAGTCATCACTGCGGAAGGATGAAGAATGTTGCCATGAAACAAATGGCAGTAAGTCAGACTCCCAGATGCCACAAACAAGCACAGCTTGTGAAGTGGTGAAGTTAAAGGACTTCTGTGCTGGTCTGCAGCAGATAAAACTCTGGCCTGTAACTTGTTCATTTGTTCGCTTGTTTGGCACTGCTGACATGTTCCTGGGACTGCAACAAATGGGTTCTGAGCTGTATGTAGGAGGAGAAGCAGAAGATTGGTCCCGAAGCAGCAATGCAATAATGTACAAAGCAAGAATTAAAAATAAAATGTACATGAGGGACAAAGCAAAGGAAGCAATGAGAAACAGAAAGGAAGAGAGGAGAGGAGAAGGTGAAGGAGCGAGGAAGGGAGAAATGTATTTTGGGGTTCCCTTATACAACTGCAATCTGCATTTCTCTCTGATGACCAACTTATGGCTCTTGAATGAGCAATACAAGTGCTACCTCATGTTCTTCATAGCTGATACTGCTTTCCTAACTGGGGCCCTGGAAAGGGAGTAAAGTATTACAGAATGACACTGAAAGAGGGAAAACTTAAAGTTGTTTGAAATGGAGCACACACACATTCTCTGTGGGTGAGAACAATGTGGGAAGCATGGAACTGGAGGAGTGAGCAAGGCACTGTTGTCAGTGTTGAATTAGCAATGATTATGCCGTATTCCCTGCACTGTCTGAGCAAAAGCTCTGCATCCTGGTGAGAGGAGAAAGTAGGCACTGTCTGTACCAACTCCAGTTCAGCTGCTGCATTCAGGACTTGGCAACAAACTTCTGAAAACCCTGGAGACTGGAAGGAACAGCCAAGTGCTGTGGGTCTGTGAGGACTGGCTGATAGGGAACCTACGAAACTGTGAAGGCTGAGAGCCTGGCTGAGTATGGAGGTGTGATTGCATCTTGTCTGTCTTCAAGGCAGAGGTGGAGGAGCCTCTGGCTGAGTTACAGACTTCAGGTTTACCACAGACAGCTCTCAGCTCATGAATTTTCTGCATTTATTATGGAAAACACTAAAATGTGTGTTCACACTTGGTCTGCTAAAGCCCTGCTGGGCTTTCAGTAGGAAAAACTGATCTATAAAAAAAGAGAGCTCCTTAGAGGTGGAGCACAGAATAAATGGACACAAAAAATTTAAACAAAGCAAAGCTGAGTCTTCTGGGACTGCTGAAAACATCCACAAACTCTGTATTTTGCAAGCTACTGCAGTAGATGATGTGGTAAACTTATCTTTGCTTTATCTGCACAGCTCATAAGCAAATGCAGGCACAATCTGAAATCTCTTCTGGTTGTCTCCATCTGGGAGGTTCCCAGAAAGATGGTGGCAGATTTGTCAGAAGATTTTATGAGAAGCTGCCACTCAGTGCGTCTCAAAGGAGCCTGACCTGAGCAGCATGGATTCTGTGGGCAGTCTTCATGCAGTTGCACTGACCTACATGTGGGAGTGCACTTGAGAGCTACCCAGACATTTGAGAGAGAGTATGGGCACCACAGGGAGAGACTGCAGCAGACTGAGATCACTCCTGATCTGGCATTCATTTTTGCCAGGAGAGAAGTGTGGTAGTTCAGCATTGAAAAGGAATTGCATTGATGTCTTTGTCTCTTTTCCTTCACACTTCACAAATACATCTTGAGCTGGATTTTGTGATGCAAAATTTGTTTACAGACTGCAGCACTTGCTGTATCACAGTGCAAAAGATGTTTACCTGGTTGTCTTTTTTGCACAACCTGTTTCAACCTCTATGCATTAAGATTTTGCTGTAAACTAATGTATGCAACATCTCATCTTTGCACTTGCCTGTCTCTATTAAATTAGGCACTGATCCAAGAAACCCTTCACTGTGTGTTTAAGATAAGCCTCCTGCCCTTGCTGAAGTCATTAGGACTGTTTGGGTTATTAGTTTTGATATATTTGTGCATACACATGACTAGCAATGTTGCTCAGTGGCTCCGAGAAAATAATTCCCTCTAGGAAGACTGCTGACAAGACACAAGACAGGGGCTCTGTCTGTAAAAATTACAAAAATTCTTCCCCTTCAGCTTAGCCTGATGAAATCTGTGGCATCTCTCCAGATGAAGACTGGAAATGTTTTCTTTCCTTTTTTAGCTCACTGGGTTTGTGTGTGTGTCACAGACACTTTATATCCTTCTAGTATATTTATACTTTCGACTTATTGATTGGTAGATGGGATGATAGTCCTCTGGATTTATTTTCCTGCTCATTTATAATTAATTTGGCATGGGCATAAACAAAATCAACATTTATTCATTTACTGACTATTCACCGTTGTTGTTTTTTAGAAGGCTTAAAGCAAAAAATGTAGGAGCCATGTCATAGGCAACTGGCCAACACCTGCATGGTTCAAGACACACTGCCATCAGACCTGGATGTAAACTTTATCTGCATTTTCCAAAGAAGTGAGGGGACTCATAGGCCATCTGTACAGATGTGAAGACCCCCAGTGCAGAGCTGCTGAAGTGTTTGAGGATGTGACATCAGCTGCTGTGCAGAGTGGACCCTGCTGGAGAGAGCTGAAAGGAAAAAGGCTGTTGTCTTGGGGGCATACCCATGTCCCCTGCAAGCTCTTGAGGATCACCTGCACTGGGTGGGGCAGGAAATGCTGCCAGAGAGGGAAGGGTGGCCTGAGAGGCTTAGCTGTCTTGGGGAGAAAGCAAAGAAGACAACCCTGCTGTTTTGCCCAACAGCAGCCCTGCTGATGGAGCTGAGTGATGGACTTGTAGAAAAGCCACACAGCTCCTGAGCCCTGATCACTCCTGTTCCACCAGGCTGACTGCATTCAGTTCACAGGGAGTATTCTTGGTATCGCTTTCCCCAGCTGCCAGTAATGATTGCCTGTAATTTGCCTCGATAAATACAGTAAGTATGAGCATTTAATTCAAAATGACAATTTAATGTTTCAAAGCAGTTCACCTGCACTGCAATGCTTTAAAGGTGTCCCAAATGCAATCTTTTGTGTGTGCTTAAAATCTGCCTCTGCCACTACTCAAATATATTTATAGGCTACTGGTGGGCTGCCTATGAAAATTCTCGTCCCACACTTTTTCCTTCAGGTTGGTGAATGCTTCTGTGTTTCATGAAGTTTAATGCTACACAGAGAGAGAACCAGCTGCTCAAGGTGGGATTGTAAATGCCTGCTAACTCCCTTAATCTGTGATCTCAGTAATGCCTTTGCTGCACACTGTAAAAGCACAGATCTGTATCGCTCATGCAGAATCAGAGTTGTTTCACTTCCCTTGATCCTTGCAATATATCCACCTATGTCTCCTTTGAATAACTCCTCTGAATTATCTTCTTCAGTATTCCACTCTCATCCAAAAAAAACCACCCCAAAACAGCCCAGTTCCCCCTATTTTCCTGCCTCCCCTCCCCCAGTGTGCAAGCATGCGCAAGATGAATCACTGCATAATTGCATTCCTATTGCTGTTATCCTTCCGTTGGCTCTCCCTTTCCACTTGTTTTGTGCTCACTTGCTGATTGAGCCTAATGTGTGGAGCTGGTTCTCTGCTGAGGCTCAGGAGCATCGGGGAAGACCTTCTTCCCAGGGAAACTTGAGAGTCTCCAGCCCATGTTTTGGTCCCAGAAGCAGGCCCATCATGAGGCAGGGAGTTTCTGGCATTCCAGGGCAGTGGTGGTGGTGCGTGTCTTATGGTGGGCTGAGGGGAGGATGGGAACCAAGGCAAGCTTTACTTTCTTGCCTTTCCTCTCCACCCCCTTCTTCTGGGTGCTGGTGATGCTTTTGGCCAGACTGTCCCCTTAGGCAGCTTACAGTAGGCCAACAGCTGGTAAATTGGAGATGATTGGACAAAGAGAGTGGAGTCTCAGGCCCGTCATGGCAGGTGCACCACCACAGCTCCTGGGCTAGGAAATGTCCTTCCCTGCCACTCCCCAGGAGGATGATAACCATGTGACAGAAGACTTTACATGAGCATGATCTGGGATCTGCACTGAGAAAGCTTATTTGATTTGAGAAATGAAGAAGCCAGGCCAGGATACACACAGAGGCCAAGGCCTTCGCCCTCAGCTTCTCTATCTACTGACCAGAGGGTCAGAAATTGTGCCAGAAACTCAAGTGGCTGAGTGCCCCATGTCTTCTGCCAAAGGTCTCAACTGCAGAGGTGGAACATCGACCACATCCTCCTTCACCTGGATACAGGCATGAGGAGCTCCATTGTGCAACTGCAGTCTTCATGTGACTATGAAAGCTGCAAGGACACCTTGCTGCTGGCCTCATGTTTTGCATCCTCCTACCTGGCCCAGCTCTTCCCTCTTTTAGTGTGTTGTGACACTTATCTATGCTCTAAACTCTCTCTTCTGGTTTCTGTTCAATTTGATGACTTGGGTACCCACACTGTAAGCTGACATGACTGATTAAGGGCACAGCCCTGTTTCTGTAAGACACTGTTTACCTGCAAAGTTTGGGGACTGTAGCTTGCAATAGTTGCACAGCCTCCCCAGCAGCTATTTGTACATCAGCAATGGTGTGACAATGTAGACAAGTTCTTAAAGCCATAGTGGCACAAACCAGCAGTTTGGGGGTGCGGATGCTGCTCTGCATTTCTACAAGCATATTTTTGCCATGGTGTTTAAAAGAGCCATTCCCCTATGCAGTTTTGACATGTAAGCCCTTGACCTTTTCCTTCCTGGCTTCTATGGAGGTGGCACCTGCCATTTCTTTGTATTCCAGGCACATCTCACTCCATCATGAGAAAGCATAATATCTTTTAAATCACACAAATATACATATTATCTGTTAAATCACGCATTTGTTTTAGCACAGGGGAATGTCTTGTGGGAGAACGAGCAGTGTCTGTTTTTGGAAACCTGGCACAGGGCTGGCTTGATGCAAGGAAGAGCTGAGATGTAATGCTGGTTTGCTTTGTAGAGGTGCACTCAGCCAGCATCCTATTTGCTTTGTAGTTCCTGAAGAAAAATCAGGCATGCACAATGGGCGTTTCTTTCACCGGTGCTAAGATACTCAAATGAAAAGTCAGCCTGGAAATTTACTCACTTCAAAGAAACACCAGCCTAAAATGCGCTCATGAGGAGCTTAAAAGTTAGTCAGCTTAATTAACATTTTGGCAGCTAAGTGCTAGCATGCCAGTTTGCAGGGACGATGGCTAGAGACTAAGACATTAAGCACCATGGTTGTGATCTGATGTACATGCCCGACCTGCACTTCCACCCATTTGCTCAGCCTGTAGTGCTCATTAGGATGTTCTGAGGTGCTGCTTGAACATCACTTGCAGCCAGTTTCACAGGTGCTTTGTCCCCTTCATGCCCCATCCTCACAGAGCTGCCACCAGCCCCAGCTAGCATCCCAGTGCTCAGTATGAGCAAGTTCTTCATGCAGGGGACGAGGTCTTTTCTCACCTCAGCCGTGCCTCAGCTTCTGGCTGCTGATGCTTCAGACACCTGGTTTCTGTTACTCCTGCTGCATCGTGCTATTTCTCCAGGCGGGGTGGTTACAAAGCACTGGGCTCATCAGGCTGCAAGCTGACCTGCTGTTTTTCCCTGGCCAGCTCTTGTCCTTCTCAGCTGTATTCCTGTTGCTTGCTTTTCAGTTCAGGTTTACGTGGAGCCTTTTATTATTATTATTCTTTTTGTGCTGCAAAGCTCCTGGTGCTTTAACAATCTTTTGTGGGTGTAATTAATTCTTTACCTCCCTCTTCTTAGCTGTCATGTCTTCCAACCCCTGGTGACCAGGCAGCACTCTCGTGCATGCCGACACCACATGTAGCTTTTCTGAGAAGCTGAGGTTTCCCTTGGTTGCTGGAAGGCAGAGAGGCTGCTTCCCCTGTGCTCTGCAGACCTTTCCTTGGCAGGACAAGGGAGAAAGAAGAGCTAAGCTATTCCTGTGCCCACGGGGTGCCCTGCAGGGACCAGGTGAGAGGAGCTATGTCCTCTTCTCTGCAGCACAGCTCTTCTAGAATGCACTGGACACAGTCCTCTCTGTGCTCCTTCCTGCCCAGCATATAATTTTCCCAAATAGATACAATACAGTTCTTAATGGCTAATTCTTATTCTGAGAATACTTTCCAGCTCCTCGTTGGAAAGACGATTAATACTGCATTGCCCAGCCAGTCACACTATCCCCAGCGGAGCTATAAATAAATACCACCCCGCAGTTGCACACAGCAAGCCCTATTTTATTATTTTCCATTCATAATACAAAACATGAGAAGTGACTGCCTTTTAGAGAAGACAGGCTGAGTAGCAGCAACCGTTTGGTGGGCACCCTGCTTTGTCATCCTCCAGCATCTGGGGGCAAAGAAATCCTGCACCTGTTTTTCTGTCAGTTACACAGATCTCTAGTTCTGATGCTTATTTGCCCATCCAGTTGGCTGGGACACATGTTTCAGTTTGTAATACGCTTTCTACTGCCCTAGGCAGAAAGTCCTTTCCTCTTTCAAATGTGGTGAAAACCCTCCACCAAGACTTGCTTTGTTCTGTGGGAAATGGGTTTTGTAGCCAAAATGCAAACAACTATTATGGTTGCCATGGTATCTTCATTTCTTATGAAACAGAGGTCCCTTCCAACGTTGGGTAAGCAGTTTTGGTTAAAAAAAAAAAAGGGTGAAAGGATTTAAGAAATATCCAATTTTAGATATTAAAAATGTCAAGGGAGAACTGGAGCCTTTCACAGGAATAGTTTCCACTGTCATTTTATTGATTTATTTAGAATTTGGAGGTTTCATCAAAGAAAAAAAATCATGAGAACTATTAAACCCCAAGCTATAGAGATTCCAACCCAAAAGTAATTTTCAGCTGGCTTTATGAGTGACCCTGAGCTCTGCAGCGGTGAGTCACTGGGGAAGCAAGTGCATCAGAGGAGGGAAACAGGAGAGGGAAGGGGCTGGTGCCCGACCCAGGTGCTACTGCTGCCAGGGGGCAAGGGGCAGTGGTGCTGAGGGAGGGTGAGCAGACGCAGATCCCTGGGGAATGGCAGGGACACCAGCACTGCCTGCCAGAGAGTGGCCCTAGGGAAAGAAAGGGCAGCTGCGTACTGTGCATGCCCTGAAGGTGCTGGCCCCTCTGTGGAACTGCAGAGCCCTGCAAGCAAAAAGCATGTTTTCTTCTCTGACTGTCAGCTTGTGTCTCAGGGACTTGGGAAATGTTCTCATTGCTGTTACATGAACACTTCCAATTAACGGGTTTTGTTTTCATCCAGCTGCTAGCTTTGTGAAGCATATTAGGGAAAAATATCTGCTATTCCTGTATAATTCACCAAAGCCTAGCTTTCATCAAATACAGTATATAATGGATTTGCAGGAACACTCCATGCTCTTGGTTTCTGCATGATTTGTTGGAAAAAAAATTCAAGGCTCTTAATAAGACATTCCTTGCTATGTTTAGTTTACAAAAGCCTATGCATCCCTAAAGATGACTCCCCGCCATTCCCTTGCATACAAATTGGTCTATGTTCCTCTTGTGTAACACCTCCTCCAGCTCACTAACATGCTTGCTTCATGGTCTCCTCTAAGTACTAAATGGGTGTCAGTAAAGACATGCTTTCCTAGATTTCAGCTCATGGTAAGTCCTTGTTGGACTGCAGTCTTCACAGTTTCATTGTGTAATTCAAACACAGATCTAATTAAAAATTTGCTGAGGAAATAAATTAGAGTGAAGATAAACATTTACAAAAAGAAAATAAGAGTGTTAGCTTTAACTTGTCAGGTTTTGGATGGTGGTCATACAATTATTTCATAGAATCATAGAATTATCATGGTTGGAAAAGACCACTAGTTCAACCATCAGATTACCCCACCATGCCTGCTAACCACATCCCTCAGTGCCACCTCAGTGCACCCCAGAACACCTCTGGGGACAGTGACTCCACCACCGCCATGGGCAGTCTGTGCCAGTGCATCATCACTCTTTCTGAGAAGACATTTTTCCTAATATCCAATCTGAACACACCCTGAATTGTTAAATCCTTGCACGGAGTTCTCTCTTGCTAGCTTTTAGTGGGAAACGATCATTTTTTATACAGAAGGCCAGGTAAATTGTAAAGCAGAAATGAACAAAACCAGGATACTTTAGAAAAACTCAAGAAAATAGGGTTATAGTGAAACAGCTTGAAGACCCAGCAATAGTAATTTAAGCAGCTCAATGGCCCCCTATTCTGAGACTGGGTGTGGGCTGAAGGTTGTCAGTTTCATACCCCTGTTGTTCAGAATTCATGGGTATGTCTCTCCTGACTCATAGCACTGGGTTAAAACTTGGGTTTGGGCAGGAAGAGAATTTCTCTCCTAAGTGCTGACTCTCCTCTGTTTCACCTCTCTTTGTTGGGGAATGCCCCGGTATCCCCAATGGGTTGCCCTACCGGTACTCGCATGGGGAACGCACGATCAACTCAATATGAGATGCGTCCAATTTTATTGTAGCAACACACCATCTTATGTAGCATATATGCTTCCAGGGATACAGAGTCCAGGGATACAAGCTCTATGCAACGCGCACGCTAACAATATTGTTACCCGAGTAATCTCCATATATGGGATATGTTGTTAACTACAGCACTATGGATACAGAATACTATGGATATGCTGGAATATACTAGAACACACTGGAAACACCACATTCCACGTATCTAGGGATTACATCATTACATCATAAATCATTAGTAAATCAGTAGCTACGTGCTGCCGAGCAACCTGCTTCTCAACACCTAAGTGCTGACTCTCCTCTGTTTCACCTCTCTTCACCGCAGCATCACAAAGCATCCCAGATTTAGGCACTGGTGCAGGCCCAGATGTTTTTTCTCCAGACTGCATTTAAACTTAAAACATTAAGTGCAGTAGAGGCAAATTTTGGGCCTGCTGTATTTTCAAAGGCAGACAGGGAGGACTCAGTTGGAAAGCTCCTCTCAGCAGTGGGCCCAAGAACCCAACAGTGCTCCAGGTGACACTTCGTTTGTTTTTGGAGCCCTTTTGACATACCCAAGGCTCATTAGGCTAAGTTCTCCCCCAGAACAAGATGCTGGCAGGTGTCACCTCTGGAAACAGGTGTCATGTGGGTGTCTCACACTCTTGCTGTTGAAGGTAATGTGTCCTTCCTTCTTTGGAGGCTGGGGCAAGGATAGGTGTCATCTTGTGTCTGAAGATGCTGATTTAATTCAGATGGGAAAAGAATCTGGAGAGGGGCTGAGCTGAGCACTTTTGCCAGTAGCAGCTTTTTGTGTAACAAGAGCATGACTGACATGTGCACAGGTATTTAGAGCAAAAGTGAGAAATATTTTTCTCTTGTACTACATACAGTCTGGTGTCATGTGGCGGTACTCGTATTTTATTGCTGATGTTATTCAGAAGACTGGACATAGGCCAGGGTGTTCAGCAACCTGCGTATGTTACCTGACTTTGATACTGGATGCAATATATCCCTGAATACATCATTCATTTTTTATTGTTTTCTTCTTCACCTTCCATCTGGCCCATGTATTTGTTGCAGAAATAGGTAAGTGCATATTGAATGGTAGATCTTACTCCCTATTCAACCTACTATATGCTATTACAATTCCAGTGTTGGCTTCCACATTTCAACTATAGAGTACTGCAGTATTTATCCTCAGCTGTAGGAAGTAAGGTAATTAAAAAAAATATTTTTCCCCCCTGCAAACCTGCGTATTGCAGGTGCAATAGGTTTTCTTAATCATTCAAAATCACTGGACATTTGGTGCACCTGGCCAGTTTGTTTTTTAAATGAAGATTTGGATCAAATAACATATTAGGAACAAAAGACCTTTTCTTTCTGTATCTTTTTTAAAAAACTGATTATCTCCCTTGATATTACATTTTAAGAATTTAAAAGCAAAACTGCTCAGTCTGGAGGACCATAGCTTTGTATTTGATCTCAGACCATGCATTATTGATTTCTGGTATGTGAAAAATATCTAAAATGTCTGTGATAAAAATGTAAAGAATAAAAATACTTTCACTGCTTTTGAAATTAAAATCAATTTTATGTGCACTATGTTGCAGGGAGTTGAAATTTGTTAAGTAGGTTAAGTAGTGGGAGGAATATTACAGAAAAATGATTTCATTTCATTGTAAAATGAATCAGTAAAAATACAGTATCATTAGTATAGAAACAAAATAAATTTTGCAATTAAATGCCAACATACGCTAATACAGTGTTACTCTAAGGGCTGAGAAAAAGCAAAGTATGACCCTCAACAACCATGTCCTGTAATCTCCTTATAGTAACTCTTGCTTTATTTGAAGGAACACAGGTTGCATCTCAGGTAAGAGTGACAATAATCTCAGCCTTTAATTCCCAATCAGAGTGTCATTTTACAGCCTTACTCCCACCTGAATGATGACAGTGCCAGGCATTGATGGTGTGGAGTGGGCCAAGACCAACCTGCCATTCTGTGGCTAGAAAGGAACTGGTCACATCAGCATACCGGGCAGCAGCTCCATGGGTGGTATCTACCTACACATGGGTAGCACATCGCTCTCAGAGCAGTATCCATGTCATGGTTTTCTGCTCATAAAGCCTGGCCATTCTGGACCCCCAGCTTCCTGGGAGAGCAGCACTTCTCCCCAGTGTGCCTGTGGATGTATGGGGTCTGCGAGATTCGTTCTGTCTGTTCTTACTCTGGTAAAGTTTGCATTTCTAAAAGGAGCTGGGATTTTTTTTCTGGCTTGTTTGTTTCCTTGGGAGCAACCCTGCTCTTCTTATTTTTCCCATGAGCAGTTTTAGTTGTTTTTCCAGTTGCACAATGTAGGATATTGCCCCTTCATCCCAGCCTTTTCTAAACAGAGTTGTCTGTTCCTAGGGGAACCAATCTTCTCATTATCTGAGCAATGCAACTTTCTAGCACACAGAAGTGCCTATTTCCCTCCTCCTCTTCTTCTTTCTCCTCCTCCTCCTCCTCTTCCCACCCTCAAAGTGCCATTTCATGCACATTCATGTTCAAGTTTCTCCTTATTTTCATTACGTAATGGAGACAAAACAACTCTCACCCTCTTCACTTTGCAGGTTCCCACCGGTGGGACTGGTAATAACTGGATAGCTTTGATTCACCTTTGGTTATAGGCAGTCTTCTCCCAGACCAAAGAGAAGTAGACACTGACTTGAAGCTTCTTTTACTTGCTGCCTTGTTCCTAGGTTCTGCTGCCAGCTCTGCTATGTGTCCTGGTGCAAGAGAAATTGCGCTCTCCTGATTTTCCACTTTCACCACATTTGTTGGCTCTCTCTCTCCCTCTTATGGGTACAGGGAGCAGCCTGTTTCAGGGACAGCTGAGCTTTCTCTGGAGTGCATCCTTACCCTTGGTACTAAAAGAGCCATCCTCATTATTGTACTGCTTGTAGGGAGTTTTGATACGTAGTCTGCTGGAAGATACCTAATAGAAAAGATTCAGTTAGCAGTGGGTAAACACTTACTCCCTTGCCCTTGTGGTGACTATCTCTTCCTCCCATCTCAGTACAAATGCTGTAAGATAAATACAAACTTAATGTGATCCAGTTAATTTTTCCCCATTGTTTTCCTTCTGTAAGGAGAGTAAAGCATATACGTTTTGTGCAGCGATGCTGCTCCAGCTTCTGAGCTTGCTCAGTCATTTTGAGAGCCCTTGCAATATTCAAGGAGATCCAAGGACAGCCCTGTTTTTCCTAGGGATGCTGAATGTTTTGACTGGATTTGTATGACACCTGGTTCCCTGGTTCCTGAAGTGAAATATTATTACTCTTCCTTTAGTATTTTTTAATTTGATTTTTTTTTTCCCAGAAATAAATTCAACCTTCCTCCCTCTTGCCTGATCCCACCAGTACAAGCCACTCTTACCAGATCTGTAGTAGTAGTAGGTAGGAAGTTTTGTTGTATTTGGCCAAGGAAAAAGGGGGCTGTTTTGCACAGAATGATTTTGTGGTGGTTGCTCTTCCCACAGGGAGGGTGAGAGCTGCAGCTGTGTTTATTTTATGAGTGACACACTCTGAGAAGGATGCTCCAATTGCTCCCTGCCAGTGCATGCTCAGGAAACGTCAGCACTGAAGATCCTGGCTGCTGGGAGCAGAGTGGCTTCTCCTTGCTCCTTTGGGAGATCAGGGAACATTCCCCCAGTTCTTGACTTGGTTCTTTAGACTTGCTGTTTCACAAACTGATCCCTTTCCCTCTGCCCCAGTCCTCTTTTGTGTGCATCCGCTGTATCAGTTTTGCATCATTTCTCTTGACAGAAGGCTTAGGTTGTCTCAGACTTCTTCAATTTCAAGATTTGTTTAAGAGGCTCTCCTTCCTGTCCTCTCCGAATCCTTCAGCAAGGCAAGGAACCTGAGATCCAACAGTCATGTTATGCTGGTGTGTGCTGAGGATTAGCCTAACCATTCACTGCAGCTGGTAGGAACTCACAGTTTTTTTTCCCACTTGACAGCATCTGTGGTCATGCAAGCTTTGCTATGGCTTTGAGGTGAGAGTGGTTTTCCTCTGACAAAGCAAGTTACTTGAGAACAGTTTCAATGATCAGCTTCAGTATTCAGCTGTTTCCACTGTACAGCTGTCCAAAAAAACAGAGGAGCAATAAAAATTCAGTATGTCTGCAGTTTTGCACTCCTGTGTGTATAATTAACTATGCTGCATCCTGTTTTTTCGGCTCCCAGAAGCAGCTGAGAGAAAGAAGCCATTGGACTGCAAAGGTAAGATAAAGAAAATCAAAGGATTTATACTTACAGGTAAATAGGTTTCCATGAAACTCTATTTTCCTTGGCTTAAAGCAGTTAGCTTTCCTCAGCTTTGGGAGTTTGTGACTGTGTAAAATAACAAGATCATACATAGATTAGCATAATAGCAATTGCAACAATAGTGTTTTTTTAATAGATCATTTAGTAGTGCTTTGATGTTTTTAACAATCTCTAATGGCGCAGCATTAGAAGTCATTCCCTAAGTGCTCAGAAGTGAGGCCTAAAAAAGAAAAGAAAAGTGGCTGTCATTATAGAAAAGGCACCTATTGATCCCTGTCACAGAACTGGGATGCTATCTCACCCTCTGGTTCTGAATAAATAATGGCCTTTGACATAATGCAGCTCTGGACAGGTTAGAAATAGCAGCTAACCCATAAGAAAGGCTGAGATCTAGCCGAGCCTCTCAGCTAAAATAAAGTGGAGAACTGCAAGGGTGGGGTCACCTTCTAATTCTCTTTCTGCCAGCTGACTAGAATGATGCTCATTTGAAAAATGGCCTGAGAGATTTCTGCTGAAGAAGTACTTGTAACAGGAAAAAAAGGGATGTGAGACCACATGGAAGTTCCTAAACAAGTGGGGCCCAGCAGGTACACCCAAGGCCCTGAGGCTGCCTTTACCACGGTGTGACACCAGTGACAGGATGGGGCCTCACTCTGCGTTCTGTTCTCTGCTGAATGCCCCCACCTAAGGCTGGCTGGTCAGTCCAGGCCTCACAGCCTTGCTTGGAAGTTTCCACAGGAGCCATCTGCAGGCAGCATGCTGCTCCTTTCTGTGTGTGGCGTGAGGTCCCATGGCTTCTGGTGGGAGTGGGCCACATCAGCACAGCATGCATTCAAGATAATTAGACCTTACTAAAAATACCTCTTTGAGGCCAGGGGATTACTGACACTGCAAGAGCTGTTCCTGCTTCTGCAGCTGACTAGGTCCAAACAGGCCAGCTGTCATGGTGTGATACTCCTTTGTGGGACACCCTACAAGGGCTGAGTAACCCCTGGAAAGGTGGTTTGTGTGGTGGTAAGTGTCACCTACTAGGCAAGCTTCAACACAGCTTCAGATTGTTAAATACTGCAGCCTGCTTTTTCAAGTCACAGCCAGTATTTTCATTTTATTCTCACCCGTGTTCCAGATCTCCAGGTGCTCTCATAGTCCCAGCTAAAATCCTTTTGGCCTCCTACTATGAGCTCTGGTCCCTGATGTTTTTTCCCTGACACCGGCTCATAGTTGAGCTGTCCTATTTGCCAGTAGTGGCATCTGATGGGGCATGGCAGTTCATACTCTTCCCTTTGGAAGCCAAATTAGTGCTTTTTCTTATTATAATTAGATCACTGTGAGAAGAGTCTCTAAAACTATCATACAATGCAACAGGCCCTTTCCTGAAGCCACTCAAACAGGATCTGGGTGCTGGTCAGAACCACCTCTCACTGCTTTACTCTGGCTGCACCACTTGCATTTCCATCCCAGGACACAGCCACTGCCAATGCAGAATCTGCAAGAGCTGTGCTGAGAAATTAATCACAGTTGGCTTGTTCCAGAACCGGGAATGTTGTACATGCAGAGATGCTAAGGTACAGAAATGTGGATTTAGTAAAACCCAGCTGCTAGCAGTGGGATCTTGGGAGCGTGAGGTTTAGCAATGAGTCAACATGGCAGTTTGCAAGAAAAGCAGAAATACATGGTTATGATTTTTAATTACTTACTGTTCTTTAATTACTTACTGCTCTCTCAAAGATGTAGCAGTGGCCTTTCATTATGTACTTGGGCATGAACTTTCATGGATAGTTTCCACTGTCCTTACAGAACTGAGAGCCAAGCTCAAAATCAACTGAGAGTTCAGATGAGTTACATCAAACCAGTCATAAGGCTCAATGTGGAATCCTCTAAGAACATGAATTTTCTATACTAGGAAGTTTAAAATCTAGATTTAAAAATTATATATACATATTTTATACCAGTTTCATCACAAAAATGTGCCTCCACAGGAGCAATCAAAGCCTTGGGAGATATATCTGTAAGTCAATGTTGGGAATCATTTAAAGAAAAAAACCTCCAAATGTGGTATTTATATCTTCACAGACTATCTTTAGGTGCCATTTGTCATGTTCTTGCACAGTGTCTCCCAAAACTCCTCTTTCTGAAACATCAATATTCCACACCTCGTTCTCAAACTTTGGGAAAACACTTAAAGCTTCTAAAATCATTTTCATTCATTTCATAGAGCAATAACATCAATGCCAGTAAAATTAAGTTGAGCCATCTTGTGCTTCCTCAAAAACACTTTAAGTACAGCTCTTTCATATCAACTGCAAAAAGCTTGCAAAGACAGTAGGGTGCCAGTCTTACTGTTCTTTGTGAGATGAGCAGAGGATTGCACCATACTCAGGATTTGCTACATAAATCATGTCCATATGCATCACAGTATCTCTGTGGGGTGGCAGAGTGAGGACAAAGCAAGAGAGGGTAATGGAAAGTCTGAAAAAAATGTAGGGCTGATACTGAGTCTGGGGATGGAGACACAGAGGGGAAATGACAGATGTAAAGAAGGTGCTGCAGCTATGTATGTAGGTAAGAAATACCTCCTAATTATTTCCATAGAAACTACAACAGATACAAAGAGCATAATATCACTATTTGATAGAGCAAATTCTCAGCTAAAAAACACAATTTTTCAACGTAGTCACAACCGTTAGCTCTGCGTTTTTATCAGCAATAAAAAAGAGCCTGCATGCCACACTCACAAAAATCTGCACCAGAAAAAGTCAAAAGGGGCTAAATTCCTACTGTACAATGAGTGTGGTAGGACAGTTCAGCCAAGACTGGTATGTACTCTGTGGTCTTCAAACTGGTATGAGGCCTGGTGTTACCATGCTGCAAGAGAAAAGTTGTCTTCTCTGACCTGACTTTGGACACTGGGCCTTCTGCTTAGCCAGCACTGCGATGCAGTGGTCAGAGCTAATCGTTTGTCCAGGTTCCAGGAAATCCAGAATGATCATCCCTTTCCTAACCCAAAAGACAGTGCACATCACTGTACTGACTGAGGGCTGTGTCTTGAATATTTTCTTTGATAGAGAATTCACATGTCACCACTCCATGGTCTGCCATTTTGACTCCAGCCCATAGTGGTGACACCACATCTCTTCACTGGTAATGATGCGATCCAGGAAACTGTCACCTTCAGACTCATATTGGTCCAATAGGTCCTAGCAAGCTTGCATACCGTGTTCTTTCTGTTCCTGTATGACCATTTATGGGACCTGCTTTGCGCGAACTTTGCAATATTCCAGTGTTGCCACCACTGTTTCCAATGCACTGAAACTGATAGTCAGCTCCACACAAACTTCCCTGGTTGCAATCCTCTGATTTCTGCAGATGAGCTGATTGAGACACATTTCATTTTGTGGTGTGACAGCTCTGCATGGACATTTGGAATGTAGCTTGTCTTTCACATCACTGTTACCACTAGTGAAATGCATCACCCACCACGCTACTGTGCTCACATTCACTGGTTGGTCTCCGTAAACATTCAGCAAGTGTCAGTGAATGTCAGTGGGTGCCACTGTTTTTTTGCATGGAGGAATTCAATGACACAACTTTGCTTCTTATGCACATCCATGTCAGATGCCATTCTATCACACTGCCCTTCTGCTACCATCAGTCACACAGCAACAACATGTAATGGGATACTGATGGGAAGGTTCACTCTCTACTGCCATACCACCAACATCTGTCTCTATTGGTGTGGGCCGACACAATAAAATAGGAGGTATTACTTTTGGAGCAGACCTTGTCTGTGTCAAGGGAGGATGTGCCTTTTTGTGAGTGAGGGGAGAAAAACAGAAAAGCACATGCAATAACTCTGAGTGCCAAGCTTGTTCTTGCTAGTGAGTATGAGAGGAAAGAACAAAGCAAATTCAAGAACCATCCAGCACTGGAGATCAGCATGAGAGAGGGAATAGTTAAGATTGTGAGATGAACTAAATAAAAGGTGCTTGTGGGCCTAGAAAGCTGTGAATCCAGGATGGTTTGTGTAAGAGTCTTTCTATACATCAGTGATAGAGGGCTACAGATGAAGATAAAATAAGATATCAAATGGATGAGGGAGGGGGCAGTGGAGGGGTAGACAGACAACTCTGCAAGTGAGTTGTTGAAGGCCAGGGTGAGATTTCATATCTGTCTGGACAAAGTCAGTGTGAAGGAAATAAGGCCAATATGTTCCTACGCGAGAGCACTGAAGTTTATAACACAGGAGAGATAAAAGTATTCCAGTAATTTCTATCTTCTGTGCTAGGAAGAAACAGCATGAGGTGCTTACTACTGTGTTGGAAACCAAGGATAAATCCACTGTGATTTTCAGTCAGCATTCTAAGTAGTTTGTTCCTATATTCCTTAAAGAAAGAAGGAACTCCTCCTCCCTCACTGAATAAGAAAGTCTTTTATTGATAGAATTGAAAAATTCTATTAAAATGCTACAAACACTGAGGGAATATAAAAAGGCTGGAGTGCATCTACCAGTAAGTAAAAAAGATGACCCCCAAATTATAGACCAGATGACCTAACATCAGTCCTGAGCAAAAAAATACCCAAAAAAAACCCCCCAAAACAACAGAATTCCATTCATAAGGAAAGAAGAGGTGGAAATACAATCAGTGTAAGTCAACGTAGCTTTATACAAAATAGGACTTGTCAAACAGAATTGATTTCATTAGTTGAGACTATAAGTTAGGCTGATGAAGTGATGAAGGCAAATATGAACACAGAAGACTCTTTGTAATGATTCTGATTTTGTATCACTGTCTTTCTGATACAGAAACATAATACTATTGACAATGCAATATGTTACCAGTGAGGACTGGCTAGCTGGCACAAGGAAAGCTATCATAAATAAGGATCTGCCAGCCTTGCTATTGAATGTGTCCTGTATCTTTCTCAAGATATGGAACTACAAACATAACATAACATCTGGCACTACGGCTGCTGAAGCAGGGGCAAAAACTACTGTGCAAATGGAGCAATCAGGGTTATCCACTAAGGCATCTGGAGACCAATCAGTTGGTATTGTTGAGTGCAAGCTATGCATGTATGTATGGACATAACAGTGGCCTGTCCTGAAGTGGATGGGTTTGCAGCCTGCAAATAGTTTGGGGATCAGAGTGGATAAAACAGCTGAAATAGGAGCATGCAGTTGATGCCACAGCAGGCAGATCTAATGCTTTGTATGGAAATATGCACAACTGAGAAAGGAATAAAAACAGAAACGTGACACTGAAAGTTCAGTACAGAAATACAGCATTTGTCCATGACCACAGAAAATACGGCAGAAAGGAGATACTGATGTTGGAGACAGGTGAGTAGGGAAGGACAAATAAAATCTGCCTTGAAATGCAGAAAATGTACCTTTCCATTGTGACTGTGTTTTCAAATGTTGTTTGAATTAGCTGCAGGTAGGAATTTTAGGAAGTCTGAGCTCTGCTGAGTTGCTTTTTACAGGCTCTCATTCAGAAAGTGTGACCTTACTTGTTTATAGCATCATTTCTTCACCCAGAAAAATCATCAAACTTAATTGAAGTCCCTTTCATTCTGACTGCTGATTTCCAAAATGAACTTAGATCTGAACAACTTCACTTTAAGCATTAATTCAGATCATTGTGCTTGATAGTCCCTGCGCAGGCAAGCTTGGAAAGCATTCAAAAGATCTGATTTGTTCCCACCCCACGACTGACGTGATTACAGCACAGGTATCAGGCGGGTGATTTTGGTGTAGAACAGAAAGGTGTGCAGGGAGCTAACAGTTAGAAGTCAGATCAGAATTTAAAGCTAGAAGAGAGGCGTATTTTTAACCAGGTTGGAACAAAGCAGAGAAAAAAATGTCTCTGTCTCTGTGATGTGTATGAGCAAAGATGGGATGCCTCTCTGGAAGATGTGGTAAGTGTCTAAGTCATCTAGAGGGCTCAGTATGATGTTTAAGTGTGAAATACTAAACTGCATGAGATATGCAAGAGATCCTGAAACAGCATCAGACAATGTTTAGTGTTAAATGTGGTAGCTAAAGAGGAGATTACTGACCAGTCAAGCTTATAGGAAGCTGGAACAGTAGAAGTCCCAGTCAGAGGTGACATTGAAAGAGATGGCATAAAGGACAAAGCCACACTTTTCCTTCTGTTAGGCTGTTACTTCTACTCAGTCGCACCTTGATATATGGCTCAGAGATCCACCATAAGGTTTGGGTGTATTAACCTTCCAGGAGGGCTTCACTTTTACCTCATGTGCAACCTATTTGCTCACGCCTGTACCTTATCAATAACAGCAGGACTGCGGGAAGCCTTATCTGAAATATCACAAGAAATTTCCCAGTCCTCATACTCCCACAGTACCTGTCACGCTGCAATAGTCTAAGACTTACTAGTTTATGCAGAAGTCTGCTAAAGCATGCATGAATATTTTCTGGGATTACGCTGTCTCTCTAACACCTGCTCTGCTTTTTCAAGTGGACAGTGTTATTTCCATTTGGCATTCAACAGTATCCTGTTACAAAAGGGATATTAGGTATATGTTTGAAAATGTCCTTTTCTATTTTTTTTCCTGCAATTCTGAATAAGGACCTTTCAACTGGCTCACAAAATAAAGAACTAGCTTTAAACTGTCAGGAGTAATTCCCTCTGCTAACTAAACAAAATGCCAAGTAACTCTCTTTATTTTATTTTTTCTTCTTGTTATTCCCTTTGCTTTTGTCCCTTAGGTACCAGTGACTCAGAATTGAAGCTTATAAAATATGAAGAACATGCAAAGTCTCTCAGAGAATAAACAGTGTTATTTCCTGACAAAGCTGCACACTGACAATTATTGAGCAACAGCATGAAATGCAGAAGATATAGAAACCCTAAAAATGGAACTGACGTGATTGTGAGACGCCCACACAAACTAAGAGCACAAGAGATTCACAGGTAGTACTCAGTTAAACTCTCCTCAGCCTTGCTGCTCACCAATTACATTCCCAAAGGAAGGGAAATGGTTGTGGGTTTTTTTGGCAGAGGTTAATAACATCAGTTGGAGCTTATTGATACTAGAAGCCTATTGCTTGTGCAAGCAAGGCACACATGATTTAACCCTTCAGTCCCAGACTCTTCAATATATTTATCTTCCATGTAGCACACATAGCAGAAGAGTTTAGGTATCCAAATGTGCTCAGTGTCTAGCAATTGCTATCTCACAAATTTCCATTTCCTGGTGGTGCCTGGGACTCTGCCACGCCCTGAAGAACCGCTCTGTGTTCCCAAGCTGATCCTTTCTTCATCTTGTTCTCTTTCTCTGCCCTTCTTTCTCTGAATGTTTGTGGGACTTTCTCCTTTCTTTAAATCCTTAGTTGTCATAGATTTTACGTTAAGCAAGATATGGGCTTTCACTTTGTTTTCTCTCTGGCTTTTTTACTTTGAACCTGTTGCTTTGTATTATGCATCTTCCTGCAGGTAGACATTTTGTTTAGATATCTGTGTCATCTAATTGCATTGTCAAAGGAAACATGACCAAAACAGGATTCCAGGTATCTCCCTCCAAAATGCTTACCTTTCCAAAGTGATTCTGAGGACAGCAGCTGTGTGGTGTCTCTAACACAGTGGCGTCAGAGAAAAGTGTTAAACAAAAGACCCTGAATTCCAAGCCTCAAATAGCAAAGAAGACAAGTGTGGGATCTCAATTACTGAAGAATTATTTAAAACCAAAGAATATGCATTTGGTCATCCTTGACCATTTTGAGGCCTCCACATCTCTAAATCTCCACATATGTATCTGCTCTTTCCTTTGTCCTTAACAGTTTTTGCCTTAACCTCATGATGCAGCAGAGAATATCTGCCCTCCTGCTCTGTTTTCACTTGAATTTTCTTCATCATATCCATCTACTGCATGGACTCCCTTTGCCATGTCTTCCAGTTTTCTACCACCTAGTCCCAGACCTATTCTCCATGCCTGCCAGCAGACTTCTTACTCTCTTGGGAACTGTAATCTCCTATGGCATGGTTCCTGCAGCTTTCCTCTCTCATATCAACAAAATATACTGCCACTGAATCAATTAGCCCCTCTTGCCACCCTAATTAAGTGCACCCTCACTTTGAGCTTTCCTGTGAGGTCCCACTTCTCCTCATGAGATGCAAGACTTTTGTTCCTACCACCAGACCCCTTCCTTGATGACAGCATTCCAATATTCTTTTTGCGTCCCAGTGCAGGACTGCCTCACCACCCTCTATTCTGACGAGCACACTGCTTCTGGTGACTGACTTCTCTGTCTCTCATTTTTAATGCTCTCACTTCCTTTTAATCAGTTCACAAAGCACTGCAGCCACTCTCTACCGGTGCCCCTTTTATTGTCTGCTGCTTTCCGCCTCTGATCCCAGCTCTCTGGATTCACCAGTGGGGCTGGTGGCAAGACACACGGCATTGATTCCCACTCCTAATGTGCAAGCAGGAGTTAACTTAGCTCAGTTGACAGCAGATCAGATCTCTGTGTGCAGCAGAGAAGGCAATTATTGTCCTGTACTCAGCACTGATGAGGTCTCCCTTTAGGAAAATCACAAACAAGCTGGAGAGTCCAGAGAAGGAAAAAAAGAGCAATTAAAGGTTAGAAACTCTGCAATCAGAAAATTTTGAAAGCACACCATTTCCTACGAGGGAGAAAATGAAGGAAGGAGATAATGACTCCTTAACATGTCTTCTACTGCACTAAAATGCTTCTGGAGAGACGGGTAAGTAGTTGATCAGGAGGGAGAGGCAACCGCCTCACCTTGCCCTCTGGTCCTGCCGGTGCCCGTGGCAAGGGAGAGGGGTGAGATCTGCCCTCAGCCTATGGACACCAGCATCCATCTGGAGCTTCCTGGGGGCACAACGGGTCAAGTCTTAGTGCAGCAGTGCTTTTGTCCTGTTAACCATGAGCAACTACCAAAAGAAAAAATAATAGGTGCAGTCTCCATCTTTCCCTGGGCAAGCTGTAACTGAGCCCCACAGAGCAGCAGTACCTTTCTGTCATGCTCTGGGAGCTTGTGATAGCACTGCAGACTGCCTGTGGGCAAGGGCTGTTGTCTGACTCTGTTTGGCTCTTGTTGGATCCTGTTGTGTAAAGCAGCAGAGCTTTTGGACTTACATCCACATGCAAATTAATGAGCACACATCACCTCTCAGTTTATTTGGAGAAAACCTGCTATCTGAAACAGCGCCTGTTTCGCAATTAAAGCAGAGCTCTAGTGTTTTGTACTATTAAAGCAGAGACAGTGTTCTGGCAGGGCTGACACTGTCCCAGTCTAATGAAGGCACCCTGACCCCACACCCACTCTGCAGCTTAGCCTGCTTTTCATAACTTCCCCAAGCAAATCTTGGTGATTTGCCTGTACGTCTCCTCTAGAGGCTCCAGCACTGCTCACCCTGCTCCCAGGCCAAGGAGAACACAAGACCAGTTTTCACAGGTGCCGGAAGAGCCTGCCTGGGCTTGTTAGTAGGTCTCTGGGATGCATGGCAAGGTTAAAAGGCTGGGGACCAGCTTGACTCTGTAGACCTGCCTTTGAAGACTTTCTGTAGAAGCGCTTTTTTTAATTGGATGCAGTTATGACCCTTCAGAAATCAAGCACTACCTGTAGCCCGATTGTCTGTCACAGCTTTTCTGCTGTGACTGTTCCAGCTCTCCGCCACTGCACCTTCAAGCTTGAGTATGTGCAGCTCTGGAAGATACTGTGTGTGTGCACTATGCTTCACCACCAATTCCTCTGCAGCTGTGGAGGACTCAGGAACTGCCTCCAGCCTGCTGTTACGTCAGCAAGACAGAGTCCTGCCTGCCTCTGCTTACGTATTTCGGCAAACTCAGAGCCCTGAACACTTTCTGCTGTGTGCAGAGTAAATGATGCTGTCATGCATCACTTTATGCCACACACTGAAGCTAAGCTCTGTCACTAGACTCCTCTTGAGGGGAAGAAGCAGTAAAGTGTGAGACAGAGGAGGGAGAGCACTGCCCTCCTGTTGTGCTCATAGTCAGCAAGTTCATAAGGGCTGTGGGTGATGATGGTGCTGCTGGTGCACTGCCCCATGCTAGTTGTTTGGTTGCACTCTGCCTCACTTCAGTCACTGCTGCAAAGAAAAGTAACAGAAAGCAGAATGGCCTCTAGGCCATTGGCATTCCTGCTAAAATTATCCTCACTTCTAGTTTCCAGCAGAAGGGACAGTGAAGCCAAACTTGCACATAAATGAGGATTTGCTGCATCTAGGCTCAAGTTGCCTGATTGCTTCCAGCCAAGGGGTCCAGACTTTTATCCTCCACCTATCCCTGTGTAGAATGTAGTATGAAGGGATCCGTGAAGTTACTTTTTCACGTCTTACGAATTCTACTGCTGCTTTGATGTTGCTTGTTTGATAAAAACCTCCTTTGTAGATAGCAAACAGAGAGCATATCTTAGAACGCAGGCAGCCTCTGTGGGAAAAGGCTGGTAAATGTTTCCATACAATTTCGTATGTTCTCATGATATATAATTAAAAGGAATGGGAAGAAAACAGCAGGCACTTTCCTTTGCTCATAAGAGAGACAGGTAAAAGGATCAGCATTCAAAACTGCCTCTGAGAAGTAATGGCTGTTGCTAGTATGAATATGGTAAACTATAATTAAAGTATTTGGGGAACTGAAACAGATTTTGAGAACAATGGCTTGTATTTTTGCATTAAGTAAGAATATAGCCTCTGTATAATTAAAAGTAAGCACTTAACTGCTGTTCTAACTACAAAAGCTATTGTTTGTTTAGAAGTGAAGAAAAGAAGAAGAGGCTGAGAGCTGTGTACATTATTGCAAAACAAAAAGACAAATTGGAGAGAGTGTATTTGCCAATAAGCAAGATGTTGAGTGATGCACAATGATAAACAATCCCAGCTCTCCTTCTGTGTGGAAAATGAACTGTTAATATGATGACTTTTTTTTTGTGCATGTTGGTGAGACTGGGGAATAGGATGTGTGCCTTTTTCCCTAGGAAGACATACTACGAGTTCACAGCTGCACTGAGAGTAGGGAGTGGGAGCTCCTGGGAATAATCACTCACAAGCCACTATGTTTGCACAAATGGTTCTGCAGCTCAGAAGTCATTTCTCACCACTGGCAACCACCCCCCATGTTTATTAGCAAGGTGCAGGAAAACTGGAGGGTGTTAGTTAGGATTCCTCCACCAAGAAGCAGAGCTTTTCTACAACAACCACCGCTGCATTTGCAGCCCTAAGAGTGACACCAAATTCTCTCACCTCCCTAGCAGCTGTGCTGCAGAGTGGCACTCAGACTGAGGAATTTAGGCTGAAACATGTCCTTTGCTGTCTTCCAGTTGCTCAGAGAACCAGGTACACCGGGAGAATTCTGCTTACACAGCCTCTGCATTTGTCTGCTATAGAGGGAAAGCAAGGAAGGAATGCCATGAGCTACACATGGGGGACATACAGAGTACACTGTCCTTAGTACTGGAATTAATGTCTGAGAGGTGAAAGTGGATTTTGAGAACAATTGTTCTGAGGAGGCAGCTGTCATTCTAACTAAACAGCTGTATGATGGCTTTTCTCTTCATGCTGAATGACTGCATAATGACATAATGACATTGTGCAAGTCCTGAAAGGTGTGAAATGCAACTGGCTCTTTCTGGCATATTTTTCATGGGAGGTCCACCTGTCTCTCTTGGTGTGGTGAGTGAACTACATGTCTTCCATCAGTTGTCTTGATAATGTCACATTCACACAGGAAGCATCCAGCCTTGTCAGCATTGAAGGCTGAGTGCAGGTTGGGCAGAAAGTCAGGAGGATGTGTGCTGTGGTTCTAGAAACGGTATGGGTAAGTGTATGGGTAATTCCAAAGGAGGAAACTGAAATCTGATGACTTAGCAACATTATCTTACAGTGATGGGACTACACACATTTCTGAAGTGGCCAGAATTCCTCTTGCTGCTCCTCTTTCTCTGCCTTCTCTTTCTGCTCCTCCTGCTGCTCATCCTCCTCATCTGTGCCTAACATCCAACAATTAATTCATTTTCAGGAGTTGGAACATTTCATTTTCACTAATGCCAAATTAATCTGTAATACAAGTGTAGGTGCAATTTGTGTTGGTCAGGAAATTTTCCATGCTCCACAAAACAGTAGGCTCAGCTGTGCTGAACACTGAAGGGTACAATCTTTGTGGCAAATTTGGCCTTCCTTTCCTATGGCGGATTGAAGCTGTGCTCACACTCTTGCTTTCCCCTGATTGTGTCTGAGGGCCCCAGGAAAGGTCAGCAAGGCAGTGAGTTAGCTTTGGCTTTTCCAGTCTGACTGTAGGACTTTTGAGAAAATGCTTTCTTACAAACAGAAGATCCCAGAGATCACACAGGTGGAAAAGAAGGCAGGTATCTGCTCTCACTTTGATCAGAGGGCAGTGGCTAATGGCTGTAGCCTCCCCTTGCTGAGACTATGGCGTACATTTCTAACCACGCATTTCTGACAAGTTGGTTTAGAAGGCAGGACGGGATCCAACAGAGCACACTTTGCTTTGATGTACAGTTTCAGCAGCTGGACTGTGATTGTTCATGGCTGGCATTAATTTAAAGTTTAGAAATATTTTTAATTATCTGTACACTGTCAATGAATGACTGCAGCAAAGGGCTCCATTATTAGACATAAGTGTTTTAGTGCTTTCTTCTGAATTATTAAGTACTGAATATTCAGATATGCTACTTTTTAATGAATGATAATTTTAATCATATTGCCAGAGACATACCACCTAGATTCTAAATGCTGAACAAGTTGGTTCACTAGAATCCTCTTTCCTCTGCCCACCCTACCCTCAGGCCCACAGCTCCTCTGTCACCCACCCCACACTCCCTTCCTCCCTTCTCCTTCCCTCTGCTGTGCTGCAATGAAACAAAACTTTCACAGAGCTGGATGCTAAAAGCAGGTGAAAACTTTGCACTGCTCACTGTCTTCACCACCTCCTTTTTCCTAGTCAAGGACTTGTGCACAAGGATAAATAAGAAAATGTCAGGAGAAGTGGATGTGAACTAGCCTCCCCAAATCTGTCTGCTTTGTGCAGCTGAAGAAACTGTAGCTGAGTTCTTGATGAAGTCAAATAGTCTGTCTGGAATTTGGCTGTTGCCTTTTCTGCTTGGATCAGAACTTTTCCTGTCACAGTGAGGATGATGTCTTGCTTGGCTGTGGCAGTGGGGTGGCCTGGGCTGAGGCTGCAAGTCCCAGCACCTGAGCTGGAGGTGACAGACGCTGTCTGTCACACAACACTGGGTTTCACAAAAGCAGTGGGTTTTTGGAAGCAAACATTTTGTCTCTTTCTTCTGTGTCTCTGCCCATCTCTTAGGTTACATATGAAAGTTTGCAAGACAGAACAATGGGAGAGAAGTGATCTCTGCAGCTTAAGGGAAAAATGGGCTCTTGGGACAGCAGCAGCCTTTGCAGACTTGTTTCCCAGCTGCTGGCATGGATAGAGATCAAAGGTAGTCATTCATGTCATTCAGCAGATTACAGCATCGCTGGGTGATTTGGAGGACATGCAGATTGGTTGTGCGATGGAAAGTTTTCTTCCCGTTTTCTTCCCTGTCTGTATCCTACCACCATGCATTTTCCAGATTATCAGGGAAAAAATGCTCATGGGAACAGCAGTGGTGCAGCAGGAGTTGTAGGAAAGCTCAGGGCAAAGTCACAGGAGTCTGATGACTTTTTTTGCATGCTGGCAGTGGTTTTTGATACATATAGGATGTTGTGTTTCAAAAACCTTTATTTTCCATAGAGACTGGACTACTAACAACAGGTCCCCGTGTGCCTGCCTTCTGCCAATCTTGCTATCTTTTCAGGTTTGTGTTCACAAGCACTTGGGATGATCTTCTTGGATGTAACAGGGAGTGATCTTTTGCTATGAAAACAAGCCACGGCCACGCGGTATCTTTTGCCAAACAGCCCAGCCATAGCCTTGTTGAAGCACAGTTGCATCATCTAGCTTTAGAGCTGGACTGTCTTTTAGGCTAGCAATCTCCTCTAGTACTGGGAGGAAGTGTGCTTGGTGCCTCTGCAATCTCATCAGTTAATGACCTCTGCCTGCAGTGGTGATTATACTTGCAGAAGTGGAATGACTACACCTCTTCCCCCTTGTAGTGAAAGTTTCTGAAATCTGTAAAGATATACAAGTATTTGGGGTGTTCAGACAGCCTTTATAAGACTCTCACTGGCTGTCTCATTCCTTTTCTTCCACTTCTCCTGGGACATTTTCAATTTGCACATGCATCAGTTTAAAGAGAAAAATTACCACTGATTGCTCCTCACCTTCATCCTGAATGGAAAATTTGTGTTGTTTCAGTACATAATTTCCAGTAGATAGTCTTCCTGTGAATTCTACTGCCTGGAATTGGTCCAGAGGTAAAAACAGTACTCTTCTTCCTGAACTGTTTTCACATTACAGTCCCTCACCTCCCCAAAGTGCCACTAAGCTTCATGAAGTTGCATGTTTAGCAACAGGCAGTACAAGCTTGTTGATGTTAGCTGCCACTGCACAGAGATCCCTGGAGGAAAGCATCATCATTTTTACTCTGTGAATTTTGATACAACAAACATTTCCTATGCTTCATTTATCTCTTCTGTGAACACCACGAGTGTGGACACACCATGCAGGAGGAGGACATGAGTGTTAAGAAGCTTGTGTTTGCAACATTAATAAGAATTACTAATGTTCCAGCTCATTTGGAGAAGATAAACACAGAACTGAATTTGCAACGGGAGTTTTAACCTCTGCAGTGTGATTTTCAAGGAGTTCTTTCTTCAGTAACAGATGTTTTGTATTTCCATCTTTATCGTGAAGTGCCCATGCTTTGCTCTGAGATAAAAAAGCCACATCTTCCACTCCCCATAACAGCTGTTGCAATGATTATTTCAAGGAGCTTCTGCTCGCTTTTAATTTTTTTTTTCAATCTTTTCCTGGAAGAAGTGATGTTATATTATCATGCTACATTTGCAGAATGGCTAAAATGCTGTTAGAGCTGAAGAAATGTCTGTCCTTTTCACACTTTTGTCAGAAATGCTTTGTTAGTTTTCCATTATCTTAGGGCAGAGACAGTCAGTAACTCTGAAAAAGAGTGAAGAAATAATGCAGACTTGTATCAGGTTCAGTGTTTGTGCTGTTTCTTTTGAAAAGAGTGCTGGAATTTGTCATTAGAGCATCTCTGAGTAGCAGATTTTTACTAATTGTTGGGTAAGGTTTTTAATAGTGTTTGTATAAAAATTATCATTTTTTGAAATAAATAGCTGTAGTGTAAAAAGAATCTGTAAAATAACTTTCAGGTTTTTTTGTCTTTCACTTTGTCTTAGTCTTCATTCTGATAAACAGGGCTTTTGGGTAAAAAAAATGATAAAAAGATTGTTTCACAAGCGCAGCGGGATCCACTTCTAACCCCTTATTTCTGTCATCCACTGAGTGGTTTCTGACTTTTACTTGAAGCACTCAGACTCTTTTTGCATGGGCACATGTCAAAGCCGTGTTTCCTGGCCAATGTGTGCCTCAGCCCTACCTTCACTGAGATATGCTTGGGCCACTATGGCCTCTGCCGTTCCTTGTGTGGTTGTGTGTTTGTGATGAGATATCCAAGCATGGGTTCTTCTCCACCATGGATCCCTGAGAATGGTGTATGATGTCAGAGAGCTACTCTTGCAGTCCTGTCAGAGGTACTCACTGACATGCTGACCTTCTGTCTTATCTAGCCCCAAACTTCCTTGAGGCAACCATCCAAGCTGGATCTGTAACCAAAGGCCCAACTCTGTAGGTTACATGCTCTGGAACTGTTCTTGGTTTTAAGGTTACAGACCTTACACTGTCTTGAGTTAGATTAAGGAGTCGTGTGAATGAGAAATTCTCTGTCAAAACTCTGTTGCTGTCTGGAGCAGTTTAGTAAAAATGCTGCCACGGTGTTATTTCTTCCCTCTTTGGGGGGCTAAGTAGATGTATATTACCCAGCACTCCCAGCAAATCCATCACCAATTACCTGGGGCATCTCTTTGTCATGATCAGATTGTGGGGCAATTTGTGAGATGACAGTTGTATAACTGTCTTTTCCAGCGTTGCAGTTTTAAATGAAGCAGTCAAGATAGGCAACTGCACAGTTCCAATGTCAGTAACTGCTAAATTGCATGAAAGTCTCAGGAAACCGGAAGCAACTGTTTTAACAGTATCTTTTTTCACCTATTTAGTTAAGATATTACAAGCATGTTCCCTGAGTGGTGAACATTTCAGTAAACATATTCACTAAAGTACTCATAAAATGGCCACAGAGTACCAGATAATGCTATTTCATGTTGACCTTACCTTTATTTTTCAGTGTACAACAGAAACACAAACCATGCTTGTCTTACTGAAAATTAAACAACATAAATAGCCACATAGGGTTCATTTGAGACCACATTTTATTCTTAGATAGATGTATAGGATTGCATGAATCTGTCTGCAATAAATGCGTGTAAACTCAGGAGAGATGTTTGCTTTGTGAGCTAATGCAATGCCAAAGCCAGATCTTGGCACTAACAGCCCTTGGTTGTCTGTACGCAAACAGCTTGTCATATTTCATGTAACTGAAAACTACTGACTCCTTTCACTGACCTGAAGTGATTTGAGAACATTGTTGGTGTCTTTACATCTTCTGCCTACCTGTTCTGGTGGAGAGAGAGGAATGGCAGACACATTTATTGGGGCCCATTGGTTAATGACTTAACGGAGTGATATTCCTCTGGGGTGAATAGAAAAGCTGAAAACATTTTTGTCAGTGATATAGATGGAGGGATGAAGTGCACTTTTTGTGTTTTATGGGTGGCCACAAATCGAAGATGACATCACATCACTGATACACTGGAGAGTAGAGCTGCTGTTCAGATAGACCTTCCTCATCTGGAGAAATGAGCTAGCAGGACCTCAGGAAATTCAGTAAATTGGAATGCAAAGTCCTGCCCATGGGGCGGAATAACCACAAGCAACAGTACAGACCAGGGACTAACTGTATAGAGAGCACTTTTGCAAAAAGGAACAAGTGGTGAGCAGCAAGCTGTGCATGAATCAGCAGTATGATGCCCTTTCAGCAATTAGAGATAACCACATGTTGGGCTACATTAGGAAAAGTGCAGTCAGCAAATGGAAGAAAGTAATTATTCAGCTCTGCCAGTAGATTTGAAGTCTTATTTGGATTTTTGTGTACAATTTGGGGCTCTTTAGTGCAAGGGAAATACTGAGAAACTGGACTGAATCCGGCAAAATCTAGGGATTAAGCTGGAGGGAGTGGTAGGGAACATGTTGACTACCAGGAAAAATTGAGTTTCTTTAGCCTGAAAGACAAAACACATAGCAGGTGTCTTATTTCTGTCTTGGAGGGTTACAGAGGAGACAAGCCCTTCTCAGAAGTGCAAACTGAAAAGACAGGAGGCAATGGGCATATGCTACTGAATTGTGAAAAAAAATCTCTTCACCTCAGCGCTCTGTGGTGGAGAAGGGAGCTGACCACAGTGGCCAAAATCAGTTACTGTAGATCATCCTTCCAAGATGGAGAACAAATCCTGAGAGCTTATGTATGCCCTGAGACAGCCCACAAACACATGACAGTTTGACATCACTTTTTAGTGGGGTTGCAACTGTGCTCAGTGTGTACTCTCTTGAAACCTTTTTTCTGTTTTAAACAAAAATTTTGTAGAAACGTTTTGATTATTTTCTAAAAGTAAGTCTGCCTAGTATTATGTATCAGATACATGTTCGTTCAGTTCATACTCTGAGCCAAATTCAGCATAGAAGTACCACTGAACCTACAGAAACTTTTACATGGAAAAGAGTCACTGAATAGACACAGGATGTTAACTTGGCCCCAGGACTACCACAATGCTGTTTCAAGCTTCCAGGCAGCATAAAAGAAGCAAGTTGACCTCTTTCTTCATAAAAGTACAGCTTCTCTCTTATTTCCTGAGCAGTCACTACTGACTCGTCAATATCTGCATGTGCAGTTGTCTCCTTGTTACAGAAGTTGTGTCTAAAATAATGCAATGTGAACCACCTTCTAAACCACTGACATTTATTTGAGTTTCTCATTACCTTCAGTTTTTACAGATTTTTACTGAAAGTGCCAAATTGCTACAGGAAAATGTTGTAGGCCTTCTCAGAGAGGAAAGGGTGAAGAAAGCAAGCTATGCAAGTAATTTTTAGCAGCAAATTTTTTTCACTTGATTATTTGTGGATATGTGTTTTCTTAATTAGGATTTGCTGTTCATGATTACTTGCTATATTTCTAGGCTCTTTTCTGAGTTAAAAAGTGCTTGTTGCAAGTATTTGATGTTAAGGATTAGGTGCATGCTGGTTAACTTTGAGTGGTCACAAGTGGAACACCACATGCTTCTATTCCACTTTATTCCCAAAATCAGAAATGTAGAACAAACACAAGCCATTCACTCTGAAATTTCTGCGTACATTCTTCAGTATTCACATAGATCTGCCTCACTCCTTTTATGTTCCTGGCAATAAAATGTCTCTTTAAAATGTGCAGAGAAAACAAGTATGCAGAATTGTATAAATACAGTCCAAGTCAACTTGTATTAAAGCTATTTACTTGCTTTGTATTGGAAATATGGGTGTCCTGGTAAAGTGAGATGAAGGTTTGATATTAAACATTATTTGCTGTGCTATTATATGTTGTGCAAACTTTGATTCAGGCTAAGTTCTTTCAATCTGCTGAGAATCACTGGAGGAGTATATGAGAAAAGAATGAGCGTCGTGCTGGAATTCTCAACAGAAGCAACATATTATGAACGGCTTGTATTTTGGAAAGAGGTTGAAAGAAAGCCTTCCACACACTATACTGTAATACCACTGTAATTTCATTTGATACAACTTGTGGTCAATTGATGGCTTTAATATTATGGAGAGGGAGCTTTAGTGAAGAGCGATTTCTGTTGCTAAGACAACCATTTCACGACACTGCAGTACAGCAGAAAAAATGAGCTATTATTAAATGACGAAATGGAATTAATGATCTAGAAGTAACACTGTGGCAGATTCTCTGTCAACACAGAATGAAGCCATTTTCCTCAGAGCTAGCCTGATTTGTACAAGATGAAGATCTAGCATATATTTCCTAAAAGGGGAAAGCTGCTGATCTTTGAAGTGCACTGTCTCTTGTGCTTAGAGACCCACAGGACTTCGCTGCTGTGGTTAAATCACAGCTCATGACTTGGGAATTAAATGCATTCTTTCACCAGCCCATGGGAGAAGCATGGAGGAGGCTTCCCCAGCTACCAAATGGCAGTGGCTAACCTCACTTTCCTCTCCTAATCTCCCTCCACAATGCTAAAGCTCATCTGCCACATGGTCACAGTAATGTCCCTGCAACATCACAGTAGGATTTATTATCCCATTATGTAGGGTAACAGTGGTTCTAAAGCAAGTACTGGCATGGTTCTACTTCTCCACCACTAACATAAATCAACAATAAGAATATGGTTATAGTCCAGACAGTGAAATGCCTCTGCATGGTTAAGGATTGCCTTGAGTCTGATTCCCATTCGCATCTCAGGGTTGCAACAGCAAACTTTCGTATGACACATGCACTTTATCTCCCCTTTCTTCTCTAGTCTTTTGAAGGTCTTTTCTACCCTCCCTGAGCGGACAGATATATTCTCTTTCCATAGGAACAGCAACACATTATTATTGTTGCTGTTGTTGTTGTTGCTAACTGCCAATTTAGACTGGAATTGAACTGAATGAAATAGGATAGGATAGGATAGGATAGGATAGGATAGGATAGAATAGAATAGAATAGAATAGAATAGAATAGAATAGAATAGAATAGAATAGAATAGAATAGAATAGAATAGAATAGAATAGAAGTAGAATAGAATCTGTTTTTATGCATACAAACTCTCCTAAATATCCACTTGGACTGAAGTTTTCCATGTTGGGTTAGTCTTAGACCAGTTAGTTTATTTAAAAAAACTTATTTAGCTTCAAGTTTTCACATATGCAAGTGATACCTAAGGGAAAAGATGCTCCATACATCTCTAAATCCAATAGATACTAGTTGTATTTTATTTGCTGCACTTAATATATTTATTTGCTAATACATGTAAATCTAGGGTGTAAATTTGGGGAGACATATGCCTCTCAATATTTTTGTGAAATCTCACTATTTGGTGATGTTTTAAGCTGCTGAGAGAGAGAAGATTGCCCAGCATATTCCATTATGAGCACCTGTTTTGTTTATAACATTGTAGTTTTCCTGATGGGAGAACAATGAGAACCTAGTTCTCATTTTTCCATTTTTCCATGCTTGTTTTTCTTTTCTAGACTGGGTGTTTTTAAATGTTATTCAGTTTTGGAATGAGCACGTTAACATGAGCCAACATTGTGCCCTTGCCATGATGAAGACTAATGGAATACTGAGCTGCACATCATTAGGCTTGGTGTTGCCAGCAGGTCAAGGAAGGTAATCCCCACCCTCTGAATATCAGCAGGGTATATTGTGTTCAGATCAAGGCTATCAAGAACAAGAAAAACATGGAGCTGCTGGAGAGGACCCAAAAGGAGTACCACAACAATGAAGATGGGACTAGAGAACCTCTCTTATGAGGAAAGGCTGAGAGAGCTGGGACAGTTCAGCCTGGAGAAGGGGAGGTTTATGGGGAATGAGATCAACAGTGCGTACAAATACACACTGAGGGAGGGTGCAAAGAGGACAGTCAGGTGCTCTTCAGCGGTGTCCAGTAACAGTACAAGAGGTAGTGAGCACAAACAGGAACACAGAATGTTCTCTCAGAACACCAGGAAGCACTTCTTTACTGTGTGGGTCCCAGAGCACTGCCACAGGTAGCTCAGAAAAGTGGTGGAGTCTCCTCCTTGGAGACAGCCAAAAGGAAGCTGGACATGTGCCTGGACAGCCTACTCTGGGTGTCCTGGCTGGAGCAGGGGTTGGAGCAGATGACCTTCAGTGATCCCTTCCAAGATCAGCTATTCTGTGATTATTCAATTATTTGAGATGAAATATGACAGGAAAGGAAACTGGAAACATTTTTACTTTTTTTTTCTTCCTTTGAACAAAACAAAACAAACAACTTTATGTCCATTGTTTCTTGGTTTTGCTTCTTTAACTTAGATAAGGACTTTTCATTCAGGAACATGTTTTGATAGAAAGAAAGAAAACTTTTGATGATGAAAATCTACCTAGAATTGTGGGGTTTTTTTGCTTTCACATGTACATCAAGTTGTTCTTAATGAACTGGAAAAGAGGTTTGAATCAGAAAGATGAAATTCATTAATGTAAGAGAAATCAAATGCAAAAATACAGTGAAAGAATAAGAAGTAACATAAAAGTGCTGCAGAAAAAGATTAGGAGATATCATGGCCTCAAACTGAGTTCACTACAAAATGTCGTTATGAAAATGCCGAATTTTTTTCTTGAATTTATGATCAAGAGAAAAGTCTAAGGACAGGAATCAGTTCTCCATCTGTGCTTAATACTGGTAAGGCTGTATTTAAGAGGAGACAGAGAAACTGGAGCGAGCCAGAGGAGAATGATAAAAGGCTTAGAAAACATGAGCTCTCAAGAAAGACCAAAGGACTTAGATTTAATACAGAAAACAGAGTGTTTGAACAGGACTTGGTAAATGTTCCAAAGTGTGAAAAGTTTGTTTTGGGGAGGAAGATCATCTATTGTCCTTTGTATCCAAACAGAGCAGGACAAAAAGCAGTTGATGTAGTCTACAGGGAAAGAAATACAGGTTAGGTGCTTAAAACCTTTTCAGATTTTTGCCATCATTAAACACTGTAATTGAAGCAGTCATTAAATGGGTCTCCTTAGAAGGTGATAGACATTAGCCCACTGGCTGTTCTGTAGGAGCAAAGTGGTGGAGTATCTGTTAGGGCTGATTTAGATGTTCCTGGTTCTGCCATGGGGCTGTTTTTTGTGAGACTACTTAAGAACACCACAGCCTTCCCTAGGCTGTCCTGAATGATACCTGAAATTGAGGGACTGCCATTTGACCTCTTCCTAAGGCCTATGTCATGGCACCTTTTATGCAAACAAAAATTCCTTGCTGCAATTATTGTTTCCATTTAAAATCTGTTTACCCAGTTCATTTTAAGCTATAAAAGAAGTATAAAAGAAGTTGTGTTAAGCAGATGATCCATTCATTTATGGATCAAGCAAAAGAGTGAATAGAAGAAGAGAGTGAATTCCAGCCTGTCTGAGCTGTACTTACACAAAAGTCCATCCAATTACTTCTGCAGAGTCAAGACGTATTCTGAGATACAGCTTGACCAGTTTGGTGAGATCTATAGACAGCAAAGTGTGAGTGCAGAGATCCTAGCAGTAGAAAAGCAGGAATTTTGAGTGGTTACTTTTCCTTATTCCTTTAAGATATATTTTTTTCCTAAGTATTTTTAATCCTTCCTCTATCATATTTCAAAATTCAGTCTTTCTTCCCAGTCTCTCCTACTAAATTGCTTGTTCACCTCTACTGTCAGCTACTCTAGGATCCACCTACCCAAACCCACCCAATTGTTAGTCATCTCCCCACCCCACCATCTGCAGTCTATGCCATTCATGGCATCAAATCCCTGCTCATCATATTTCAGTTACACATATCTTCCTTTCAAGGCAGGGCTTATTTAGGTGTTGTGCTTCTGCTTCCTTCTTTCTGCACATCTCTCCTACTTAACTCCATCTCTATCTTCAAAGTTACAAGTTACAGTTAATAAAATTGTGTGAAGGATTGGAGGCATATTGCAAAAAAAACCACAAGAAATGTGAGGAAATAAGGACAAAGTGTTCCACTAATGATTTTTGGATAATGCCTGAGATGGTCTATTGTTACAGTGCAGTACAATTTTCATCTTTCACTCTGAGATCTGGGTATACATGTAAGGCAATGGCTGCACAATCCTTCTGTTAATAACTTTTGAAATGTATTAGTTGTTATCTACTATTGTCATATGAAAGCCAATGACCTGTTCAGGATGTTATCTAAATAAGACTTCCCAGATTATGTTTGCATTTTGAGAGACAAATTTCAGTGAACTCCAAGACCCAAAGGTTTCTGGAAGCGGAGAGTCTGGGACATGTTGAGCCCTGTACTTTGCAAATGCAATTGGGAAGTGAACTCATTGCGAAATGCAGTGCTGGCTACACGTGCTAGCAGTGTGAAAGCAGACAGTGGTATTTCAAGGGCAAGTGAAACGAATAGGATAAGGAACGCATGGCAGCAACATCTTTAAAGATGCAGCAAGTGAATAGTCCCAGCTAGGCCGTGGCTTTTTGAGAACTGTAAAGACTTCACAATTGTAGAAACCAGGAGAGGTGACCAGGGCAGAAGTGTCCATTTGTGTAATAGAGTTGGAGTACCAGCATGCAGCAGCTACCCACTGCACGGCTGCATGCCTGCAGCATGAGGCAGGAGGGCACAGTTGCAGTCAGACGTAGGGTCAGATGGATCAACACCTGGTAGGTCCTGATCACTCCACCTACAGCAAGGGAGAAGATAAAATTGTATATTTTATGTGGAGTGCATGGTTGGTTTTGCTGGAGAGCAGAACAAAAGACTGAGTGACTTCCATCTCACTACTCTTTTTTCTGCAAGGCAGCTTATCCTGAGCTATATGTCCCACTCATGAAAGCTTGCTGAGCACTAGGAGCTTTCCAAGGATATCTTCCCTGACTGGCTTAGAACAAAGGCATGCAGGGGCAGCTCAGGTAGGGCTCACTGGGTCCCTGATGCCAGGTGATCACGGGGATATTGTTGACCATCATGCAAGAGTGAGGCCCTGGGGTTCAGGGAGATGTCAGTTTGAAAAGATGTTTGGAGTCTCTTTTCTTCTGCTGGCTGTGGGAGGGAGGGTGAGCAAGAGAGAGCTTATTTTAAACCTGAACTAAGTGATTTTTAGCGACTTCTTTGAGGAAAGAAAAGACACATTCTGTAGTCTTCCTGAGTAATTTAAAGTGGCAGAATCCAGTGAGAGACAGCAATGTTTTATTAGGAATAAAACCCTGAAAAATATCTCACAGTCATAACCCTGAGACAGAAATAGAGGTGCAAAAATCCTGCAGTGTTTTGAGTGGCTTGGTAATATTGGTACATTCAGTCCTGCCTTTTCAAAAATACGCCAGCCATCAAACAAAAAAGGAGTGTGGCAGGTGAGAAGCATGGTTCAATCAGGCGTGGAAAAGCTTTCTCTGAAATTTCTCCTACAGCAAAATCCCCTCTGCATCTCAACCTGGAAGAAGTTAGAGAAAGAAAAGATCTCTCCTGTGCTTTCCTGCAGTAATATCCAAATCAAAACTCATTTTTCAAACAATTTATGTACGTATTGCAAACAACATCTGAAAGAGATGCTGCCCATAGGAAAACAGCGAGACATTTTACAAAAGAGGATGGTGAAACTGAGCAGTCTGTTATCTGAGAAGCACTCAAATATAGTTTAGAAACAAGTGCCAGGTAATAAATAATGATACACTACGAGAAAAGTCAGGCATGGGAGCCTTGGTGTTGGAGGAGGATTCAGTCCAACCAAGTAATGCAGCTGTATCTGCTACAGTGTGAGGGATACCAAAAGGCACTTCAGCTGTTGCTTCCCAGAAGGGCAACAACCTTCCTAACACACCATAGGGAAAGAAGACTGGTTAGGCCATTTTCTACTGTTTTCTTTGTAGATGGGGGTTGAAGTGCTTTACAGTTGGGTGTATGGGTGGTAACTGGCAATAATGCAGCTAGGCAGGATATCAGGTATGAACTGTGTGAACTGCTGTTCATACTAATAGCATCAGCTGTTCATGTGCACAAGAAGTTTGTCAAGAACAAGCTTCTCAGAGATAACAGTCTGTACTCAGCACAAAGGGGATCCTTAGAATGACTGCTTGTCATGCTGACTTGGGGTGACCATACCATCATCCAGCCTCTCTACTCATGAGTCCCTGCTGAGATTTTGTCCCTGCTGTGTTTCTAAGTTACAGGAAGCATATCGCTCTTCCTGACTCAGTGATTACCTTAATGAGTCTTTTTCCTTTTCATGGGTTGGGGCTAAAAGTAGATGTGAGCCAATAGTCCCCTCACATTCATGTGTGCAGTCAACTAAAGTACAATTGTTTTTCTAGAACCTGCAGGAATGCAATGAAGGATATTTGGTATCAGTTTAACAAAGATTACATATTACATCTTTTACCCCCTCCATCCTCCCTCTACTTAACAGATCACTGCATAATTAGGAAGTGTATGCTGTTTCATGGAAATCTTTATCAAGCTAAGATTTTCTTCTATAAACTTTATCTTTTCCCCTTGGGAAATTTTTCTCTAGTTTTAGACTCTGCTGGAAGCAGTTGTGTTTGTCCTACACTGTGCAGTGCTGAGGCATCAACATCATCTCTGGTCCAGAGATGTTTTGCAGATGTGTTAGTACATGAATCTATTCAAGGATAACCAATCTAGCCAAGAAGCAGAATGGATTGACAAATGTGAAGCATCAAATTAAGATGTGCTCATTGTTTGTTGCCTCAGGTTTCTCCGTGTAGTTCTTCACTATGCTGCAAAACCTCAGTCCTGCTGTATTTTCTGTAATCTGAATAATTTCATAGCAGCCTCTGTGATTTGGATGTGTGTTTTCTAAAGTTCCTCTGCAAAAAAATAGGATGAAAGGCTGCTACCTTACAAATCTTCCCTCATTCAAAATCTGCGATCTTCTATAGCTCTATGTTAGACAGAGCCTAGCCAAATGGCCTCTATTCTTCCCTCTTAACATGAAGGGGAGCATCTGTTTTCAGCTCTGTGGAAGAGATACCCACAGGCAAAAATGCAACAGCTGCAAGCCTAGGGAGCATAAGGTCCTGTGGAGACAGTGGAGAAGTGAGGGAGTGCAAGTAATGTGGCAGGGGAGAGGCATGTTTTGGAGGCCCAGAAGAATGAGAAAAATGGTTGGATTTGGAACTGGGACTGAGTGTGTCAGGGCAAGCCATGGACCAGCTGTGCTCTTAGGATCCTGCTCAGAGAGGAAGGACTGAGAGGTGGTATTCACATCCTCATAAGCTAACTGTGATCTGAAAAGTGATGTGAAAACTCCTCCAGTGCCCCCATCTTCAGAAAGGAGCACAGTTCTGCTGGGAAGCACTGCTGGAGACACAGCAGTAGAGCATGCCTTCCTCAGGAGCTGGGCATCCCTCTGTGGTGGGAAAACAGGCAAGGCAGGATGCCTGATGGATGTGAGAGGGCTGCTGGCTCTCACAGCAATGGGAGGGGAATGGCAAGGAGCAATATAAAGTCTTTTGTTCTGTTTGGAAAGTCATAATTCACAGATCTGAAGCAATCATTTTAATGTTCAGATAAACAGAAATTTTGTACTTTGAAAGCATAGAAATAGAAAATTAAAATTACCCACAGACTATAATTATAACTCTTGCCCTCTGTTCAGATTAATGTGCTTCCAACAGGTAGAAAAGTGGCACCTGTTGTAAAAACATTGTTCTAATCTTACATGTAAAGAGCTGCGCAGCTCACAGAAGTCTTGGCAGAAAAAAAAAAAGAGTAGATAATTATATAAGAACAGATATTTCTTAAGCTGATGATTGTTGTTAATTTTCTTCTTTTTCAGTTAGAGGGAAATTTGAAGCTGTAGTGTAAATGGGGAGGAAATGGCAACAGCAGAAGAGGAAGGTTTCTTTTTCCTCCAGCACAGTAAGGTGGGTGGAAGGGAAGAAAATTCCATATCCAACCAGCCATGTAGAGTTGCAGCTACTTGCATGAGCATTTGCAGCTGACTTTGCAGCTAAAAGAATTATACACACATTGGCAGAGGCATGGACAGTTCAGAAGGTAGGCTGAGGACCTGAGGACTGTTATCTGTCTTTTCTTCTTTCCACTTTCAATTCTACAGTGAAGAGAATGACTTCACAGCATCTTTTTACCTGGTGGGTGTGAGTCTGGGGAGCTGGCAATAGCAAAGTTGTGATGAAGGTGACCTTGGTGAAGGAAATGTTTCTGGATTCTTGTAGGGGTGGGATTTGTGAACACTTCTTCCTTTGACTTCCAGGCAGACATCGTCCCATGTCTGGGCCACAGCATCTTGCATGCTCCCAGAGGATAGCCTTTGTTTCCTCCTATATTTTGGAGAGCATTGGCTGTCCCACACCAGGGCAGTGCCCAACTGCCCAATGAAGCAGTCATGATTCTTCTTGTTGAGTGGACCTCAGTAAAATCACCCTGCAGGCTCCATGAAAGCAAATGAAGCAGCACTCATCCAGGTACTTGTGCAGCTCAGCCTCCTCACAGCATCCAAGCTCTTCTGTTATCTCAGAAAGGTGAGATTTGAACATAGATTTGCATGCAGGGAAGAACATGGGTCATATGAATCTTCCACTAGAGCAACTTCCATTATCTTTGCTCAGTCAAGATGAAGGAGAAAGTGAAACTCTGACATTGCCAGTGTTATGCAGATTGTGTTTTTATAGATCTTTCTTTTGATAGTGGATTGACTTGCCAAACCTCTGAAGTAACATGTGATTTGGAGATAAATTTCCATATGCTGTTTAAACCTTGCTACTATCACAGTTCACTTGTCATTTGTACAAAGAATGTACATTAAATGGAACTACCCTGTAGAGATTACCTTCCTGCAGATCTCCCTTCCCAATCGACTTTAACTCTGTTGCAGTGTCAAAAATAACAGCTAACCTGGAGGCTACTTAAAGGGATTTGTGAAGTTCTCAATATTTCTGATACATTTATGTTATAGAAACAAAATGCCTTGGCTAGGCAATTGCTCATGGTGCCTTTGAGCCCGAGTACTCACCTTTTTGTTGTTCTTGTTAACACTCTCATTTCACCTTTCCCAGCTGTTCAGTAAAAGCATTTATTATGTCTTGACCTAATTTGATCTTGATTTTACATTAAGATTGATTTGGACATGGCAGGATTCCTTTTGCTGAAGTTGGACTGGATGTTGTAACAATAAAAATAATAATACTGAGTGGCCAAATAAATATTTTCTTGGATAGGTTCTTTGTAACTATCAGTGTCTCCTAGAAAAGAAGGGACAGTTTTGCCTGAAGCAATAGAGACAGTCATAGAAAGATTCACTTGAACAACCTGAAAGGCCTGTGATGTATTTGAAGGGTCATCGTTTTTATGATCATGGGGCTCTTGGCACTTCTTGGATTTGTGTCTATTCATCTATTGGACTTTAAATTTTTTTGGTTTGCTTTTATGACCGACAGAGTGAGACAGGTGTGCCATGTGGTCTACTAAAAGGAAAGAAAATCAATATTTCAGCACTTAATTATGATTGTTTACTTAAAGCTACTTTTGACCCCCTGTGCCCTTTCTAGAAGTACAAGAGTAGGTTTTTAACCAGAGAAAAAAATACAGATTTCCCCGGGAGGACTATACTTCTGACACACAATTTGCCTGTTGCACTTGCTTTTATTTTCTCCCTTAGCAAATACTTACCACCAATATTGTCTCATTTTTGTCCCACAATTTCTAATTAGATTGTGATTTCTCTAGTGAAGAAGCCACTTTGTACATACAGTGTTGAAGTTTGGGGTATGAGCAAGAGGTGGGATTATGTGGCACTACTTAGTTTTGAGGCTGTAGCTAGTATAATAATAATAATAATAATATGACAATTTCCAGAGTTTCACAACCACTGAATGAGAGCTTCCCGCTTTGAGTCCCTGAATTCAATTTAAAAAGAGCTAGATCTGATTCTCTTGCAGTCACAGAACAATTAGAAAGTAGTATGAATGCCAGGACCTTTCACTTAGCTAGTTTGAGACTCTAAAGGCATCTTGAGCTCCCCATGAAAATGGCTCAGTTATTTCCTGCCATGTATTTATGGCCAGGTGATTATTAGCAGTGAGTTTTATTTATCTAGACTGCCTGCACAGAAGAAGCCTTGTTCATGTGATTGTTGTGGGGATAAGAAATTGACACCTGAGCACTCTCAGCTAGTCAACTTGATCAAAAAATTCTTTGCACTGAAGAGGCAAGGGTGTACACCAGCTCAAGGGAATGTCTCACCAAATGACTGTGTGGCAAGAGTTGGCAGAGGAGCATTTCAGAAGACTGTTGGTCTTAAATAGACACCACGGCTAGGGGCAGGCCTAATACCAATGTCCTGCCTGCAGCTACACCAACCATGTCAGAAACATTCCTAATCCGCTGCCTGGAAAGCAAGAGGAAAGCTAGGGTAGAGGGGTGCTTTACACAGCATGTTTCCTGGGAACAACCTTTACAGGTCAAGATCAGGTGAAGGATTAAGGACATAAAGCAGGTAGTTAACTTTCCAGGGTTTAATCAGGCTCTGTGTACTGCTGCTATGCCTACATGGGCACAAGACCTCATGTCTACCAGGCTACAGACATCTCACCAGACTGCTAGTCTTCTCTGTTTCATTGCATCTTGTTCTGACTGTCTGTTCCTGTATGTAGTCAACAGCACCATTTCCAAACCTTTCAGCACAAGGATGTTTTGAATAAAAGGTAATGCAGTGGTGATGCACCCACAAAGATAGTAACTGGATGGGCTTTGACATCTCAAAGGACATGGCTGCATGCATCCATTTGTTTGCTGAGGTAGAGCTTGGAGTAATGCTCTGCACTGTGCACTACTTGATAGGATATCTCTTTTTTGCCAGAAGGAAGTGGGAGGTGAGGATGTCTGCAGAAAGCAAGCTGAGGAGAAACAATAATCAGAAATCCTCAATGGTAGTTGCTGAGAAAAGAAAGGTGTCTCTGTGGTTTAACTTGCAAAACCATACGTGGGCAGAAGTGCTAGTGACAGCGAGGAAGAAAAAGGGGATGGGCAATGGCAAATGAAGAAGAAGGCCACAGTGAAGGTGCTCAGAAGAAAAAAGCAGAAATAAAAGAAAAGCTGAGGTCACACGTGGATTGTGGGAAAATCTTGAGCTGATTTTCACAATTTGGATCTCCATTGTCTTGCAGTGGTGGTGTTGCTTTGGAGGTCATGTCATAGAAAGTGAGACAGCTGTGCGAGACTGGTTGAGTGGGAGCAATATTGTGGGATTCCTGCACTTCTCTAAGAGATAAAAAATTAAAAAGAGGGCAAAAAAGGTGATTTGCTCTGGGGAGAAACCTTGGAAGGCTGTAAAGAATGATAAAGTGGTATATGTGCCTTGATGTTGCAATGTAGGGGACACCTCCATCTGCCAAGGCACCTGCTGCAACAAGGCTGTCTCGACAGGCATGCAGGTAGCTGTCAGTCTCCCAGTGGAGACTGCTTTCTGTGGTCTGGTAGCCTGAGACTCAGGGATGGGTTGTGTTGAGAGGTAACAAGCCTGTCTGTGCAGGCTGGGTGCATTTTTGACCCACTTTCCTCCACAGAATGCAAAACCACCCTTAGTGTCTCAAATTTCTTCACAGGATTCTGGTGCTGGACTGCCTGAGCTTGGGAGCTTAAGTCCATGATTTCTGACCCTGACCTTCATAATGAAAAGGATCTGAGACATTATCATATGTAACTTCTTTTTTTTTCATAGTGATATGGACCACAAAAAGAAAATTAAAGCAGAGAGAAGCTTCCAGTAAGTCATTACTGTGCAGTCATTACCCTTTTTTTCACCCATGCAACGTCTGTTTCCATGGAGACTGGAGCAAACCAGTGCTAGTAGAGTGTGTTCTGCTGGTTCCTGTTTCCACAGAAACATGAACACTGGATTACCAGAAATGAAGTTACTGTTGCCCAGCCAGGTTCACCAAGCAGCACTGCTCAGGAACAAGAAGTTTCCTCTCAATTTGATGCTCAGGTGGTCAGTTGTAGCAAGTCTCAGAGTGGCAAAGAAGATATCATGACTCTTGCATGGGTGCGGTGTGCTAAACCCAGAACACTGCAAGCAAATTTGAAGTCTGTAGTGTGGGATCACCAAACCCAAGACATCATACACTGCAAATTAGAAAATGTCAGTGTTGTAATGTGGCTAGTAATTAATGCTGCAAGGAACAAGTGGTGATTTGTGTGCAGTCAGAGCCTGCCCTATTACTGCAGTTTGGTGTCGCTCTTGTTGTGAGAGCAGATGTAATTGCTTTCTGTGCATGCATAACATACATGTGCTGTTTGTAAGGCTGGCCAATCTAAGTAGTGGAGGGATCTCCCACAGACATGTTTTCTCTAGAACCTAGTGTAGCTAGGGGTTAGCTGCTCAGTATTGCCAGTCTAGGTGCTTTTTGAAGGCTAAACAAATCACCTGCTTAGATGATTCATGTCTGCCTCCATTAAAAACCTCTCCCTGTACCTGGTATAACTGCTCAGCTTGTCTTGCTTCTTGATAGAAAAACAGCTTGAATTTAGGAAATAGTCAGTTGGGTGATGTGAACTTCAAGCTGGGTAATTTGGGGAATAAAATGTAGTGCACAGTGTTTTCAGAGACAGTGTTCATTTAGATGCAAAAAAAAAAAAAAAAAAAAAACACGTTTTGACTTAATTTCTTATCAATCTTTGTACAAATTGTTTAATAGGTAGCTAGTAGAAACATTAGTCCCCCACATGGCTATAAATAGAGAAGACTTCCTGTGCCTCTTTTCAGAAAGTTCTGTATACTGACATTTGTTGATTCTATCTAGAAGACACACATTTTGGGTTGCAATTACTCTGCTCTTCAGACAAATGCTAAGAATAATGCTCCTGGCGCAGCAGATTGCTGGAGGAAGGCCTGAGAAACAATATCCGCTCCATCTAACATTGCCTTCTAACAAGACATTCAACTTAATCCAATTGTATTTCGTCAGGAATAATAATAATAAAATATTTATTTTAAATTTATTTTTTAATATGTAGGATTGTTGTTAGTGGCCTTTAAGGTCATTTTGAGATAAAACTTATCTTGCAAGTCTGATCCTTGCTTTCAAAACTCCATTTACTGTAACTATCAGATCAGGTATTTTGCAATTCATTCCAGAGATGAAGGCCAGATGAAACATCCAGCTCAATCTGCTGCAAGTAGAGATGATATGCTTTCATCTGTTACTGCTGTATTAGAACCATAACCTTGTGGAACAAGCATCCCTCCCAAGAAAAATACATTTTCTGAATTAGAAGACAGAAAGGTATAGGAATCTACTACTTTCAGGAATGTCTTGTCCTAATGGTTAATCATCCTTGCTGTTACAAATTGCTCTGTTTCTAATTCGTCTGGCATTAACTCCAAGCCAGTGAGTCTATGTATGTCTTTCCTATCCATGTTAAAAATACCTTTAAAAACTTGCAATTTTCTCTGTGAATCTGCTTATACTCTGTAGTCAAGACATTCTATCTTTCAGATTTTATTTTTTGTGATTAAAAGCTCAAGCTCCTTGAATCTCTTACACAGTAAGGCTGCCTTCAAACTTAAATTTCTTGTCTCATGACAGTCTCTTCAATTTATTTTTAGCTCCCCTTTAAAAGTGTAGGCCAATATAGTTTTAACATCCCTTTGAAAGTATAGGTGAGTGAACAATTTACAGGATTCTGATATTGAACTCATCAGATCTGTACTGAGAGCTAAGATGACCTCTCTCTTTCACGTACCTGGAGACTCAATTTCTTGTTTAATATTACACTGCACTGGGGGCTTATATGTAATTTTCTCTATGGTGAGTCCTAAAACTTTTTTGGCTCCTTTCCAAGTGCAGTTCTACTGATATGGTTTATGGTCTTCCAACTTGTCAGTACTACCTGTCTACATCAGAAATTAGCTTACGCTTTCTGAGATACAGACCTAATTTTTGCTAGCCAAATCTCAGTCATTTGTCTAATTTTGTGAGGTATTTTTGATATCTGGGCGTGGAAGGTATCTACAAAAGTGCTGTGATACTGAGTCTGATCAGGTGCTTTCACCTGGCTACAATGACTTGGTTTCCCAAGATCAGTACAAGGCCTGGAGGAAATCCAAGCATTGCATAATACATGTGCTCTGTGCTGAAGAGTGGTATGACTGCAGCACAGGTTATTGGAAATGCTCTTCATACTGGAGTTTTCACCTTCCCTGGAACCATTACTCATTTATTTCCCTTCCCATGTGTTACTCCACACAGCCTTTCATGTTCTGCTGAGAACATGTATTTCTTTAAAAGATATTCATTTTCAGTAGGCGTATTCTATTTTTTGACACATACATTTCATATCATTAGAATATCACCCTGTTGTGCTGGGGTGTATTTCTTTCTTTTTTTCTTTCTTTCTCTCTTTCATTCTTTCTCTCTTCCTTCCCCCTTCCTTCTTTTCTCTTTCCTCCTTCCCTTCCCTTCCCTTCCCTT